>NC_056743.1:593468268-593498268 GCF_019279795.1 Protopterus annectens
GGTTAAATATCTTAAAAAGCTGCAGGTACAGGGAGCTTTTCTGTATCTTTCCACGTGTTGGCTCTGCAGGGTTATAATTTCCACACTAGATTGCTAACCAACACATGCAGCACTAGTTATAGAAATACTATGTAGCTCTTGAGTAACCACTGATACAGAGGAAGGCAGGCAGGTGTGAAGGATCTTCTGTTTTATGCTGGCTGGAAATTATTAACTTGCTATGTAGTGAGCAGTGGAGTAATCAGCATAAGTTACTTTGATCAGTCAGTGCCAGAGTTGTTACTGTCCAAGACCAAGTTCTGAAACGGGCTTAACTCATCTGTACTTTTAAAGTATGTTAAATGACTGACTGTAAATTGTCACACTTCTGTGCAAGTGAGGATGGGTCAGAAATTCTGATTCTTAAGTCACAACTGTTTAGCTGTGTACCTTTTTTTCGTAGTAAGTGAGGTAAAACAAAATGAGTAGGAGAGGTTGAAGGCCCGACTCTCAACACTTGTGGATAATGTATAGTATTTAAAATAGTTGTAAGTGCTGAGCAGTCCTGTTGCTGCAGCTAAAAAGGGGCTGCGTTTCAGCTGGTGGCTAGCTGATTGTCCTTGAATCAATGTCTTCTTCAAGTGCTGTGGTCTTTTCATTTGATAAACAAACTAGGGAAAAGTACTATGAGGTTGCATTTGTGATATAGTTTGTTAGGCAACATACATTTGTTCTGCTGAAGCTTGCAAGTGTCACAGTTAATTAATTAATGGTCACAGGACCTCTTTCAGCTTTTGCAATTTAAAGTAACATAATGAGTTCTGCCAGACATTTCATGGAAAGCTATAACATTTGGACATCTATAGATACCGTTTATCTAAATATTGTTAACAAAGCAATATCCCTGGAACCCCAAAGCCCTCCTTATTCAGTGATATAAAATATATAAAATGACACACAGCTGCAGATTATGCATCGACAGCAGACTGGTTCATTTATATCATGTGTTACTAATGTTGCAGTGAATTGTGCTTTCGACTTTTTTATTTTCTTTGGTTGAGTAGGCGGATGAAGTAGCATTGTGGCTGTAAATGCTTTCAAAGACATTTCAAGGCTGGTTGCAATGTAGGTCAGTTGCATCATTACCAGAATATGAGAACTTCCCGTAACATATCGCTCGTACCTCTCTATTTATTATTTATTTATTTATTTTACATTTGTTAACCGGGTTAGTCCAGCTGAGCATTAGTTCGTTTTCAGTGGAGACCCGAGGAGAAAAGCTCCGCAATCAGTATTAACATTTTACATACAGTCAGCAAGAAAATTGCATTGCCAGCTAAAACAGAGAAATAACATTTTACAATAAAATTTTACAGAAAACAGTTGGGTACAAATGTTAGAGATCAAACTGCAAAAAAAATTACAACAAATCATATAGAAAAGCAGTAGAGTACAATGTCAGAATTCTTACAACAAAAACTTAGGTACAATGTCAGTGTAGGGAAAACAGTGCTCATTATTCCTAAGTAGTTGTATACAGTATAGGTACAGATGGAGTAGTAAGGTAATGTAGAGGTTAAGTAACGAGACAGAGGTAGATGAATATTAAGACAGACAGTGGAAAAGAAAGTAGGGATAAGAGACAGAACCTAGGGTTAGGTAGCTTCAGGGAGGATGACTACAATGGCAGGACCATTTATTTATTAGGTATTCCCGAGTGGCTAGTTTGAATTGTTTTGTTTGGTCAAGGGACCTAATTTCTGCTGGTAACCTTCATCTTGAGGTGTTGTGTAATGGTAGAAAATGTCTGGATCGTGAATGATTTCCTTCCATAGACCATTTGTTCATCGTTCTTAACCTTGTTTCTCATAGTCATATGGCTGACTGAAATTGAATCATCTGAACTGTCTTTTGGTGATGCTGATACATAAATACCATGGTTTGCTAAAAATTAAAGATGTTGAGAACATACAGCAGTCTTAACTTTGACCCCTTTCCTATAGTAACAGTATTTACATTCCCTTAGCTGATGTAATTTTGCCCATGAGGTGCTACACACTTTTAGTTACTTCTTTGTAATGGAGTAGGTAGGGGATTGAGGCATAGCCCCCCTTCATGTGGGGTAAAGGAAGTACATGACTGAAGTCAATAGGAAGCATCATAATTTTAGCAACTCTTTTATGTAAAGAATTAACACTTCTTAAACTGACTCTTGGTCAGAACTGTAGCAAAGGTGGGGGAAGGGGGCAGCCAACCCGATCGCAAAGTGTTAGGGAGCATGATCAGAAAATGCAGTTCCTGTATTGTTTCTGTACTGGTATTTCTGAATGTTGGTACAGAAATGCAGTTTAGCTTGTGTGTGGTAAACTGTGGCACAGACTGTACGCAAGCCAATTATGCAAGTTTAAAAGTAGCAGAGGTCTTTTTTTTTTTTTTTTTTGCAGACATCATGAATGGAGCTCCAGTGGAGGTGGGGAGGGGAGTGCAAGAATGGATCTTGGTGCAAATTGTTTGCTTGATCCTTTGTTGATTGGGTTAGTACCATTCAGCTAGTGACCTCTTTTCAGAGACACTTGAGGTGATATTTATACTATTAGGGGAAATTTGGTCAAGACATCTGGGAACTTCCCCTTCTCTTTGTATGAGTGATCGTATGGGGATCCAATTCAGTGTGGCACTTCCTGTCTTCCATTTTGAGTGTGAAGGTGGCTTGGGGAAACAGGAGGCATGGAGGAGAAGGAGGGCATGGTGATTGCTATGGAAAATGAAAGTGCTGTTAACCGAATAGCTGTGGAAGTTAGCATAGTGGAGACGGAGCTGGAAGATACATGAAAGCAGGAGAATGGAAGCGGTGATGCAAATGGAGTGATAGGAGAGAAAAAGAAGGCAGAAAATGGCATAATGCTGGATTCGGGGGGGCATCTTTCAATGGAATCTGTTTTCAATGGGTATTTCAACAACAGAATATGTTGTTACATCCCTCCAATTGGGAAGGCTGCAGGATATCTACCTAAAAGAATTGACAGAGCAAAGCGAACAAGAGAGTGAAAAAAGCAGCATCATGGGGAGAGATCGTGGGCAGGATTCAAGAGGAAAAAGAATAAAATGGTTGTATGCACAGACAGTGAGAAAAGGGGAAGGAAGAAGGGGAAAGGAGAGAAGGAAAAAGGGCAGAAATTAGAAGAAAATTTCATGTGAAGATATGCAACAAGGCAGAAAAGGAATTAGACAGGTATGAAGTATGGGACAGCATTGTAGCACCACTGGATCTTGGCCTAGCTTGTAACATTAACAGAACATGCTGGAGAGACATCCCAGAGACTGATGCTTCTCTAGAATAGACTTCCTATTCATGTAAAACAGTGGTCCTGACTAACCCTATTTAAAGGCAGCCTAGATAATTGATATAACTAAAAACAAAACAGCACCAAAGCACGAGTATGACCATAAAAAACACAGTTTTAATGACAGTAACACAAGATAAGTGCTTTCACACAATAAATGTGCTTCTTCAGGCAGTAAATCACAAAAAACAAGTAAAATATATAGTACATTCATTTTGAATCAACAATACAAACAAACCAATAAAAATACACATTCAATAAAACAGTCCTCATTCATATAAAGAGACCTCTGCCTTTCAAGAACGGTTTGATGGAGGCTCTCCCATTAATACCAGGAAAACTGTCTGCCTGCATATTAATAATCCATGACAGCTCTCGTTCCTCAGTAAAATTCCTAAAATCACCCCCTCAAATGTCACCATTCACCATTTCAGTTACCCTAAATCCAAAAACATGTTAATGCCTATATTCAACAAAATGGTTAGCTAAGGCATTATGTTCATCAGACCTATTCATACTATAAATATGTTCCCTCACTCTTTCTAGCAAAGACCTGTTGGTGTTGCCTATATAAAAACAATTACAGGCCCTGCACTTGGCTAAATAAATTAAGTTCCTGCCACAACAGTCAGCAGTTACCTTAAACTGATACATTTTACTAGTGACAGGATAAACAAAGTCTACAAAAGGATCTATAAATGTGCAAAAATTGCATCTAGAGCAACAACGCATCGAGGGTGTATTCACCATATCTCCCCCTAACTTGTATAGAGTTCTTATAACATAAATGTCTCTTTAAAGACTTCTTATTTTTAAAACTAAATCTGGGCTGTTCACCAACAATAGAACAAATATTATGATCTAAATGTAAAATGGACCAATTATTTTTAATACCTTGTATAATATCATTAACATCACTAGTATAAAAGATGGACATAGGAAGTGTCTTGACAAATGCAGTAGAACCAATACATCTGTCATTGACCAAAGGTAGTCTATGACTAAAGTAAGGTTTACTCCTTCCTTTCCTGTTCTCTTTTGTAAAACAAATGGCCTTATCAACTGCCTTTTTCCTATAACCTCTGTCATATAACTCCTGTTTAAAATGATTAATGTCTCTCCCATATAGAATATCCTCATTATTCAACCTTGAGAAACGCATACATTGTCCCTTATCTATGTTTTTAAACACGTGCCCAGAATGCATGCTATTTCGTTGCAATAACGTAGTTATTCTACAATTTTTCCTAAACATAGTAGTAGTTAACTTACCGTAGGGGTTAACCAAAATCTTAACATCTAAAAAATTCCATCTCCTTAACAGATGACTTTTGTGTAAACAACAAAAATGGTACCGTATTATCTAAAAAACATATAAGCTCAGCTAATTGTTCACTTGTTCCACTCCAAACCAAAAAAAGGTCATCTACAAACCTTCTATAAAATGTGATGTAAGAGGAAAAAAACGGGGCAAAAGACAAATTTCTCTTCCCATTGAGCCATTACAGTATTTTGCCAATATTTTAATGTTTATTAACCTAGATAATTGGATGGAAGACCACAGATTTGCCCCTCATGAACAGGGGTAGCTGGTGTTTATCACAGACCTGCTCTGTTCATAAATTCATTTTGTGAACTACCCAGATAGAACAAATAGGGATACTTGGGATTAACATGGCTAGGCTTGTAAAGGCTGTAGGGCCGCTAGCCTGGTAACCTCCTATGTACTTATATATATATATATATATATATATATATATGTATATATGTGTGTGTGTGTGTGTGTGTGTGTGTGCATGTGTGTGTATATATATATATATATATATATATATATATATATATATATATATATATATGCGTGTGTGTGTGTATGTATATGTTAATTCATTCACAATTGCTTTTCAGGAAGTTCATCCGTGGTCACTGATAGTATCCATTATGAGCTATTCATTAACAACCTCAGTATCATTGATCTGGATTTATGTATACTGCACTAGTTTAGTAATTACTTCACAGTCAGAAGCTACAGAATAAAATGGAAAGTGGTCTTTTCTGACCCATTCCACTACCTAAGGTGTTTCCTGAGCTCTGTATTAGATCCTCACTGTGTTCCATATCTGTAAACCAAATGTTCTCTTCTGCTATGACATGTATGTTCTTTGTTATACAGATGACATAACTATTATGTGCCTGGCAAGGTTCTGTTTCAATATCAGAAAAAAAACCCTTCCATATGCAGTGATGTATTTTATGTCAGTAGCTCGACCCAGCAAGGGAATTCCAAACAAATTCCTTGCTAGAGGCTCCAATCCACATTTCTGCGCCACCTTGTCACCTCATCTGTGGCTAAGGTGGCCCTAACCCTAGCACCTTGTCACCTCATCTGTGGCTAAGGTGGCCCTAACCCTAGCACCTTGTCACCTCATCTGTGGCTAAGGTGGCCCTAACCCTAGCAACTTGTCACCTCATCTGCGGCTAAGGTGGCCCTAACCCTAGCACCTTGTCACCTCATCTGTGGCTAAGGTGGCCCTAACCCTAGCACCTTGTCACCTCATCTGTGGCTAAGGTGGCCCTAACCCTAGCACCTTGTCACCTCATCTGTGGCTAAGGTGGCCCTAACCCTAGCACCTTGTCACCTCATCTGTGGCTAAGGTGGCCCTAACCCTAGCACCTTGTCACCTCATCTGTGGCTAAGGTGGCCCTAACCCTAGCACCTTGTCACCTCATCTGTGGCTAAGGTGGCCCTAACCCTAGGGTGTACTACTGGGACACAATAATTAAGAGTAACTGAAGCAGAAAGCATGAGATAATTCAACTGTCAGATCTCTGGAAGTTAAGGCCTTCTGAGGGGAGAGGACCACAAAACTCCAGGCAGGCCTTTAAAAAAAAATAAAAAAACTTGGTGTAACCTGTCCAAAGTTGTCCATATCCCCCAAACCACTTCATTCAGTGCTTTCTTGGGTGCCTTTCATTTTATGGACATTCATAAAGCAACAACAGTTAATACAGGTTTAATCAAATTAAGGGATTTTTGTGCAGAATCAAATCCTTCCTGACTCCTGCCAACAGAAATGAACCAACTTCATTATTTCTTTCCAAAATTTTTCTTTGCAGTCATCCCATTTATTAACTAATGAAACCACTTACCAACAAAAATAGATTCAACTTTCAATAAAATAGTGAGACTGAATGCCACTGAATAAACTGAACCGTTAGGATCTTACAAAGAAGTAACAGCATATACTCCTTTGCTTTGCATTTGATCTTCCCCATGACACTGCTACACTGTAACTAATCAAACACAATGTGATGCTATCCCAGTAGAGAATTTAGATCCATCCATACCCATTTGTACCTTTTTGCACATGGGGTCGGGGTGTCACTTCAATGGTGTCCATCACCTACAGGAAATATTAATATTGTTGGATGGCTAGCCCTGCCATAATTACTGTTTTACATACTCACTTACACACACTTACACACACACACACACACACACACACACACACACACACACATGCGCATTCACTCCTATGGCTAATTTAGAATGAACCTGCTACCAAAGTGTGTTGAGAGGTAATTTATTCAAGTTTATGCAAAATTTACTTCCACTGTAAAATTCTACTGATGATATATCATTTATATTTTAATGTGTATATCACTTTGTTGGTATATGATACACATTATTAAGCTGTCTGTCTTAGTCTGCCATGGAGTTATTAACTTTGTGTAAGAGAGGAGATGAATTTGTTATCTTGGCTTCTGTTTTTCTTCACTACAAGTTGTCAGTATCTGTAATGATTTTTGCTGAACTTGTTGCTAATTGTGTATTGTGTTTGCTACACAGCAAAGGTAATACTGTCTGCAATTTTAAATATAAAGGTACCAAAACATGACATTTCTGAAGTTTGAGTATCACATAAAACAAGCTGTAAAATAAACTTTATAGGATAAAACCCTACTTGACATATGACAGCAGAAAATACATAACTACAGCCTATTTACTCACAGCCGTTTTCTATGCAGTTCCAACTTTTATCAATTTATAAACTAGCCA
Organism: Protopterus annectens; assembly: GCF_019279795.1. Lineage (NCBI taxonomy): Eukaryota > Metazoa > Chordata > Ceratodontiformes > Protopteridae > Protopterus > Protopterus annectens. The sequence goes on from NC_056743.1 coordinate 593,475,649, forward strand.
GCCATTCCTAGCTACCTGAGTAATGCTACAACAAAGTAGCCAGATTTGCAACTGATCCACCTTACTAGTCACCTTACTGTTTGGATCTAAAAAAGCTCTGCTGGATACCACACTTCAGGAAGTATTCTTTTCTGCTTATGCGTAAATGGATACAATTACACTGCATAGCCAATTTGTAAACCAAGAAAAATAATCATTCATACATTAGAAGGTTGTGCATCAGGGCTGATAACACGGCATGTAAAAATCAACTACCAATCATTAGCGGACCGGAGTTCCGCTGTGGCGACCCCTAACCGGGAAAAGCCAAAAGACACAAAAAAAAAAATTACAGGCAATTCATACACCAAGGATTACAGTCATATTTCACTGCAAATTCTTATATGAAAGAAAAAACTTAATTTACACTTGACTCTTGCATTAAGAAAAATGTTCAATGCATGCAGATTATTCATATGCCAAAGTCTTCATGACGTACAAAAAGCTTGTACACAAGAGACTAGGCCCACTCCTCTCCTTTCATTCTCATTCCGCTTGTATATCAAATGACTGACTCGCTCTTCAGAGATGACTCATGCACCAAGACAAGATACTTCACAGATGATTCATGCACTAAGAAAAAATTTGTACCTCAGAACCATCTCTTCACCAGGAATGTACTCAATCTCCTCTGACTTGAACGAGGGACTATAATGACTTTGGACATCCAAGCTGTATGCCAACAAATATGCCTACATTCACTTGACTCATACAATTACACAGCATAGAAAATGCAACTGTTCTCTCTACCCGTAATCAGCATAAAGGATTCTTAGTATAATCCATCCCTATCATAGCTCTCAACTTCTTAGACCAAGAAAACTAAAGTAGCTAGAATAACAGGTTTTGCATTAATATGAATTTTCTGAAGTGTAAAAAATCTGAAACCCAAATGTCTGTCAATATTTTCAGAATTCAGTCCTCAATGATTTGCCAGAAAACCAAAGATTTTATGAGGAACAGACCAACATAAGCCACAAATCTAGGATATTTGTAAAACTCTGACAAGTTGAAAGGTATATTCCCTATGTGCAAGGCTAGGAAATATTCCTCCAAAAATTCAATTTCTCCAGGAAAATGGCACCTAGATAAACCCACCAATGATGTAATGGATTCTGATACGTATAGTGATGTTGGTACATGCTTGCATATTTTCACTGTTGCCATTTGTTTTGTTAGTCTCCCAAATTTGAAAATCAAAACTTTCCAAATTATTCCTAAAATATGTTTTAACATTTTTTGGCTTCATATTTTATAAAGAGCATCTATCATTTTAAGACAAGACAGCTGGTTCTAAAAAAACCCCACAGTACTAAAAATTTGGAGGTCAACTGGTACAAATAACGCTGTAAAAAGCAGGCGCAGTGCCAGCTGTTGGCCATGGATAACATTTGCAGCATTCCTTTGCCAGGATCACAAGTTCTGGGAGGGGTCCAGGGGGAATGGGACGGATTGTTAGAGCAGAAGGCCATCATCACATTGCACTGTACTGAAACAGAGGTAGTAGAATTCTATGACACAGCTGCCGCATTGTGATCGACAAGGGAGCTTTCTCTCACATGGGGTTGCTGTGCGTGTTATGGCCTACTTTAGTAATTAATTACTCCTGTCATTAAACAGGTACAGAGTGGAAACAGATAAGTGAAAACAGTGACCACAGAAAGAGTTGTGATAAAAATGTTCAGACAAACCTGGTTGCATTGGTTTGCAAAGTGGAAGGGGAGGGATTTTGCCCAGTGTGTTGTCCTTTACAGGTAGCTTTTATCCCCTACATCTATATTCTCTGACAGAAAATCATGCAGACACACCTGCACCAGTGTAGAGACACACACACATATACAGGTATGTGCGCACATACACCCCATATACATATTTGAATCATAACAAGAAACAGCATCTCTGAGAAGAAAGCAAGCTTCTTTCACTGTAACTGATAAACAAGTGCAAAAAGTGACAGACTTGGTGGTTTAAAAAAAATCACTGTTTTTGAGCTCATTCATTTATCATGTTTACTAGGTGTTACAACACAAGACACCTTCAGTTTGTAGCCAAAAACATTAAAAGAGAAATAAAGCTGGAAAACTTTCTACTCCTTGATTTTGTTCCTAATTACCTTTTACTGCATAGCTGTTTTTTTTGCCATTTTGTTTTACATAATCCAAAACTTACGTAACTAGGTCTGCTAGATTGCTCAGAATAGTATGACATCACTTTCTTATGCACTGAAGTTGGGAGGGTGCAGCAGAGCTCTGTGACGTAGTTATCCTTACTGAAAAAGTATATTAATACTTGTATTTACAGATGCTGACACCTGGCACTCTACAAGCAGCTTCATGCGAAAGGTACAGTTCTAACATTTTCAGGGTTATTCACGTAGACAGGGTTAGAAAGATTGCAGATATGGAAATGCGGGTGTACATTTACTATCACTTACTCAGGCTACACGGCATTTTTTTGCTTCCTGTTTTAGACAATTCAACGTAAAGTTTCCAGTTTTATGGCACTCTACAAACTGTGTGTTTGCTCACACAAGTTGAAGTGTTGTGGGTAAACAAAAGAATTGTAGGTTCATAGGTTAGTATGTTTACTGTCATAGAGACCATTAAGAAGCTTGCCCACTTCTGGTCGGAGACTAACAGTGTCCTGTATTAGGGGGATTTCCCCCATCCTTCCCAGATGAGACTTTGCTATTACTCATCCAATCATGCAGAGTGGTTTTAAAGGCTGCTAGGGCACTACTCTGCTTGGTCTGCGTAATGGAAGCTTATTCCATCACCTTCAAGTATAAGGTACTGGTTAGTTGCCTTGTCTGCTCCATTTAAAAAAATATTTGATAAGGCAGACTTTTTATAAAGTGCTTTATATTCGCAACATTAGAATGCATGGTGTAGATGGACAGACAGCATGCCAGTAGTTTGGGATTACTTATTCTAGATTAAAATCAAGCCTTGCTTGTAGCTACGCTAGTATATACAATTCACAAAATCTTACATTTCTTTTTAAAAAGACATCATTTGCCAGTGAATCAGTTATTTTAAATTATTTGCATGAGTCTAGATTGTTCAACATACATATCTGCCTGCTATGAGGTACTGCATTATATACCTAGTCTGCTCACGCCAGTTTAGAATGCTTAGTGTGAACTCATTTGTAGTATGGCAGAAGATAACCACATCACAAGCACTACACCAGTTTGGATTGCTCAGAGTAAACACTCCTGTTTCAATATATTGTGTTTTAACTCAACTTAAGTCTAGCTGTAACAGCATTTTATCTGATACCCTACTCACAAAATGGTGTTACAGAAGAGTAGAGTATCCTTTACCACTAGTTCTGCGCTATTCATACCAGCTTAGAATACTACGTGCTGCCATTTATAATATGACAAAGGGGTGCTCTGCAATTTACATTGAAAATGCTTTAGCTAAACTATGAGGGTATAGGTATGCAGGAACTTCCCAAAAGACGTGGACTACCAACTAATAGTTACAATGACCTCAAACTAGGTTATATTTAATTATGGGGTATAAGGGAATCACTCACATGGGGGATCTGAGAGGGATAATGCCTTTGATCAAGAGCTATTCTGATATCTACACAGTTCATAAAAACATTTTTAGTTAATTAAGGCTGTACCAAACTGGTTTGATATCATTAATGGACACAGAGAGATATTTATTTGTACTAGATCTGTTATTCTTCATAGCTCATATAAACTAGAATAGGCTATGCAGTAATGGCAAATAGCTGCTGTTTAGCATTTGTAACTGTTTATACCTTTTTCAGGCCATAGAAAACATCCTTGCATATTGCTAGTCGGAATAAAGTTGGTTCCAGCTACATAATCTGTTACAGGAAATTAGGTACAAACTACTTCAGAGGGTCATAGGTTCATGGGTGTGTACTAGGCTAATGGCCCTGGAGCCTTTACATGCCTAGCCCATAGAAGTGCCCTGGCATTGTGCCACCCAACGTTAGTTCCCAGTACCTCTATCAAGCAGAGCCACTGGAGTGATCCCCGGGGTGAACTTTCTATTACCCATCCACTCATCAAGATTTCTCTTGAAGAGGGGCAGCAAGGTGCTCTGCTTGACACGTATGGGAAGTCTATTCCAGAGCATGGGCAGTCTTTGGGTGAGAAACCTGCCCCTCCAGCAAGTTCTGTTGATTATGGAAAGGAGGTTAAGGTCTCTGGAGCATGTGATGCGGAGGGATTGGGATTTCTTTAGATGTAGCATTTCTAACAGAGCTGGGTCAGATGTGGCTTTGTAAGTCAAGCAAAGATCACCTCTAAGTAGGTGATATGAGACAGAGAATAGCCGGAGTCTTTCAAGTCTGTCCATGTAGGACATGTGTTTAATGCCTAGGATCCTCTTCGTGAGGTACTTCTGTGGTCTCTGCAGCTGTTGCAGGTGTCTATTGAGGTACATGCCAAATGGGGCATTATACTCAATGACTGGTCTAATGAAGGAAGAGTAGAGAGAGATGATGACCTCTTTCTTCCGGGATGCAAAACCCTTAGTAATGAGATGTGCCACACAGAAGGACTTTCTGACCACAGTGGCAATGTGTTGGTTGAAGGAGAGGTTGTTGTCATCCTGCATCCCCAGATCTCTTATAACACCTTCAGTGTTCAGTCAGCTCCCATTGATGTGGTAATTGGTGGGAACTGAGGTTTTACCAAAGGGAATGATGACACATTTTTTGGCATTAAGTTTAAGGCCATGGTTTTGACACCAGTCATTGGTCTCAGTGAAGCCTTTCTGTAGGATGTCTGCATCACTTGGGGAGTTAATAATGGCTGCCAGCTTGCAGTCGGCTGTGAACTTGGTCAGCCAGGGTCCCTTTGTGTTGGCCTGGACATCTGAGAAATAGATGGTGAACAGGAGAGGACCCAGGACTGATATCTGTGGGACTCCACTTGTGACTGGTTGGCAGTCTGACTTGGAGTCTACTACTTTCACACTGTGTGTTCTATCTGTGAGCCAATTTGCAACCCACCTAGTGATATAGGGGTTGATGCCTAGTTTTGTGAGTTTATCAATAATTTCCTAGTGAGGAATGGTATCAAAAGGCCTTGGCCAGATCGAGGTAGGCTGTATGCACTGCCTTGCCTTCCTCCACAGCCCTGGTGACTGACTCAAAGAAATCAACCAGGTTGAGCAGGCACGATCTCCCTTTCACAGAGCCAAATTGCGTGGAGCCTAGAATTTGGAGAGTTCTTATATCTTTGTTAATCAGGTCCATGATGATCTGCTCCGTAGCTTTACATATCAGACTCGTCAGGCTAATGGGGGTGATAATTCGCAGTTTCTGTAGTTGCTTCCCCTTTATGGAGTGGGATGACTGTAGCAATGCTCCATTCAGTAGAGACAAAGCCTGGGGTGAGGCTGTGACTGAACAGTATACACAGATGTGGTGCCAGTTCACTTTGTAGTTCATGTAGAACACAGCCAGGGATATTATGAAGTCCCATGGAAGCTGTATTCTTGGCCTTGGACAATGCAGCTTTAACCTGTGCTGCAGTAATGCTGGGTGCCTGGCATTCTTCCGGTATTGTGATTGGTCCTTTGAGGGGGGGGTAAAGCTGGCACTGAATCTGTCACCCAGTATGTTGGCAATATCTGTTGGCTCAGTATAGGAGGTACCATTGTGCAGTAAATCCGAGCAAATCTGGGTATTGTCATGGGGATTCTTGATATATCTATAGAAGGCTTTGTGATTGCTTTTAGTTTCTGCCACAGTTCTACCTTCATAGTTGGCTTTAGCGGATTTGATGAGGGATCTCATCTTTTTGTTGAGGCTAATAGGGGAGTTTTTCCAGTCTTGGGACTTCACCTTTTTCTGCAACAGTTTCTTCCTTCTGTTCTAGAGTTTATTAATGGCAGGGGACCACCAGATTGGCTTCTTTTTTTGGAGGAGAGTGTCTTGGTTCTGTTGGGTATGACTAGTTCCATGCATTTATGTACATGTTCGTACAGTGCATTGGTGTATGATTCAGCAGTCATGCAGCTATTTTCCATTGGCATGGGTGTTGTGAAGTTAGTCACCTCTGTTTTAGGAGCCCAAAGTCAGCTTTGGAGATGTTTTTCAAGGTGGTTACCTTTGCAAGGGGTGTAGGTGAGATGTGGATTTCCATGGTGATTAGTTTATGGCCAGATCTGACCAGGGAGGGATTGACTACTGGTGTAGAGCAATGGTCGCCCATGTTAGTAATAACCAGGTCAAGGATGTTGCTTCCTCTAGTGGGGGTCAGAATGAGCTGGGCCAGGCCATTGGAACTGATGAATTCCAGGAAGCGTTGGGCCAGTGTATTGGTGCTTGAGTAGTTCTCCCAGTTGACGGAGGGGTAGTTGAAGTCTCCTAGTATGAGAGTGTTGGGTTGGACCTTGATAGAGTCCAGGGTGCTTAGGAACATGGAGTGAGAGTCTAGGGACATGGTTGGGGGCCTTTAGCAGGCTATGACCTGGATCACCATCTTACCCAATGTTAGTTGTACTCTTTCTGAATTGTTGTCTTCTCCCAGGCTAACAGACTGACCCCTGCTCAACTCATTGTATAGTTTAAGTCAATGGAGGGGCCAGTTGGGCCAGTGTATTGGTGCTTGAGTAGTTCTCCCAGTTGACGGAGGGGTAGTTGAAGTCTCCTAGTATGAGAGTGTTGGGTTGGACCTTGATAGAGTCCAGGGTGCTTAGGAACATGGAGTGAGAGTCTAGGGACATGGTTGGGGGCCTTTAGCAGGCTATGACCTGGATCACCATCTTACCCAATGTTAGTTGTACTCTTTCTGAATTGTTGTCTTCTCCCAGGCTAACAGACTGACCCCTGCTCAACTCATTGTATAGTTTAAGTCAATGGAGGGGCTTCCCAATCCGAGTTAAAAATCAGTCTAACTGGAAATTTTCAGTAATTAAGCCATCAGAATATATATGTGTATATATACATATATATATATATATATATATATATATATATATATATATATATATATATACACATATATATATATGGGTCTACTTCTTTTGACCTAACTTTCATTTGCCTGACACTCATTTGCCTGAGACCAAATGACTGAAATTTCATTTGCCTGACGCTTCATTTGCCTGACAAGTATTATTAGCAAGAAAATGGAATATGCCCCCTTCCCCACTGCAGTGCGACCCTGGAGTTAGAATATATAGTTAGTGGGGGTGTGGGGGGCAAAGCCCCCCACTTACTTTTCTGTTATTAAGCAATATTACATCAAAAGTTAACAATATCATATGAAATGAACTGGGGGGCTTCACCCCCCACACCCCCCGTTGTGGGGGGCTGTGCCCCCCACACCCCCCCTAACTATATATTCTAACTCCAGGGTCGCACTGCAGTGGGGAAGGGGGCATATTCCATTTTCTTGCTAATAATACTTGTCAGTCAAATGAAGTGTCAGGCAAATGAAATTTCAATCAAATGTGGTCAGGAAAATGAGTGTCAGGCAAATGAAAGTTAGGTCAAAAGAAGTAGACCCATATATATATATATATATATATATATATATATATATATATATATATATATATATATATATATATATGTACATATGAGTATGTTATTTATACATAAAAAACAAAAATACACTGAAAGAGAACACTCCAAAGTCTTTTAACACTTTTGTCTTTCCTTTCAATCAAATAATTCATCAGAATAAAGGAAATTCCAATTGCTTCTGCTTAAATTGTACAATCGCATCACTTGACCATTCAACTGTTAAATGGATATTAGATGTATTTTGTGAATAAGAGCTTCAAAATGATTGAATTTTAACATTTGTTTTTTGAGTTTGTAAGTTAAAATGTTTTTTTAACTTCAACATTTAATGTGAATATACTAATTTGGGGTGCAGCCTTCTTAATGAGTCTTGGTGGGTGATCATCATATCAGTGGTCTTCAGCTTTTCCAGAAATCTACTGATTTCAGATATACTTACATTTTTTATAATGATTTATTGTGATGATGGAGGCACAGCATTTGGTGCTGGTGGAGGGTGTGGAATTGGTAAGGTGGTCTCACTGTAGTTTCATAGGAGTTTGGCAGTTATGGAGTCTGGAGACTTCAGGGAGGGGCTAGATGATTGTCCTGGCTTGGTAAATTTTCTAATTAACTTCTGGTAATCTTTAGGTGGGGAATCATATACTTAATAAAATGCATAATATGCTTGGCTACATCAGTATCCATACAGGTGTGCCTGACCAAAGCCAATTTAGATATTTGTAAATGTACTAACCTATGTATGCTGCAATTAAGGGTGTATAACATCAATGTACAGAGCTGTATGTAAGTGCTTAAAGGATTTATACAATGTTTTCGGCTGCACTAATACAAGCAAGTACAGTAATGTATATCTTAACCAGTTTTACTTACTCTTGTGTTATATGTCTCAAAATTAGTATTCTACCAACTTTCTGTTTGTATATAACAATTACAGTGTGTGAGTTCTGCATTATGACTGAAAAGAACTACTGCACTACCCTCAATGTCCTATTAAATGAATAAATAATCCAGTTATTATGACTGAAAAGAACTACTGCACCACCATCGATGTCCTATTAAATGAATAAATAATCCAGTTATTATGACTGAAAAGAACTACTACACCACCCTCAATGTCCTATTAAATGAATAAATAATCCAGTTATTATGACTGAAAAGAACTACTGCACCACCATCGATGTCCTATTAAATGAATAAATAATCCAGTTCAGAGCTGCTCAGTGGTAATAGGTTGTATATTTTTAACACAATAGTAGCATTCCGGGCTCTGTGCTGTTTCTCCTTGGCTATAGTTATCATCATAATACTAACAATGTTTCAAGTAGGTTTATTACTTAGAAAATAGTTGCATGGAGGCACATAGAAATGGTGACCTAATTTGGTATGTCATTCCTCTCTTTGTTAGCACCATCAGATTCATCTCCTTATAATTTGTGTACTTGACAAACACTGCACCACAGTGTACTAGAAGTTTGACTTATCAGCCATTTTGATTCTTACACCAGTACACCAGTAAAGTACACACTTGCCGTCTCCTTATCTTTATTTCATTCTACACTTCTCTATTTCCCATTTCATGGCTTATCCAGGTCTATCTTTTATCGTTTTTTTACTTGCCAGACAGGGTCACCCAGGATAAACTGATGGTTACCCTTTTGGAAGAAGTGGTGTCCTGTCTTAATTCCAGAATAGGCACCCTGTTCATATTTGGTATTTTTTCAAATCATTAATCATCTGAGAAGATTAAGATAACAGGATGGGTGTTTTGCTGATTCTGCTTGGAAATGCACAGGTGATCAAAGTCTGACATCTGTATCATATAACAAGGTTACTTCTGTAGTATAGTCACGTCACCTCAGCCACTGGCCAGTGTTAGGCTGCAGAGTGAAAAATTAGAGTCTGCTGCCTAATAATGATTGTCAGCTTATGCATTCTTACTTCTGTATCTTACAAAATTCTGATAACTTACGCTAGTGCACAAACCTTTTACACTAGTGATGTGAGACCAAGTGCTGTCAGTGTACTGGTAAGTTGATGATGAAGTCTAATGCTAAAATAAATGAAAACATTAAACCTTTCCTTATTATTTAGCCTTATGGTATTTGTTAAATTGCCATGTTTTGTAAAAGAAAGACTCTACCGCATCAGGTCACTAAATAGTGAACCTATTTATTTATTTTTTTATGTAGCAGTAGGAATTCCTAGTCCTGAGTAAATAGCTTGTCTGCTGCCACAACTTGTCCGTAGATAATAGTATAGCCATTGCGTTTGTACAGCATATTTTCATTATGACAAAAAAGCAGGTTTTAGTTATGAATAAAGGATTACATAATCATAAGCAATTAATCATATATGTGACTATACAAAGTAAGCTGCAGTTTCACCTAAAGGACATATGGACTTGAGAGAGAGAAAAAAAAAAACATAAGAAGCCAATGCCAATATCTTTACTTTACCATTTTTTAAACAGGAAAGGAAGTTAAACTAAACCGTCTTTCTGGGTACATCCTGAGTACAGATAAAAGGTATGTTTAAGTTTAAGATCTCCTTCCCAAAGGTACGCAAGTCTATCAAATTACATAAAACAACAGAACAATCTGCATTCCTCGGCAAAACAGTATGGTTTTGGTGCAGTTATATGATGAAATACTACAAGAAGCAGCAGAAAGTTCTGAACAGGTTTTTACAATTGATGGAGGCACCAGCAAAGGGGTATGAACAAGTATAGCCAATAACTTAGGCAGTCTGTAATGCAAAAGTACTGATACTTCTGGAAAGGTTGGCTATCACATAGACATTAAGGAAATAGACTCGGGCTTTGATTGCTGTAACTGTAAAAATACTTTTGAGTAAGTATGTTTTTCAGAAGATGCAAGAGAGAAGCTTTTAACCTCCCCTTCCTTGATTCAAGCTAAAGTTTATGACCACTTATATGATCTAACCAAGAATCTCTAGATTTAAAAGATTTTAACTGTAAGACAGAAAGGAAGTCGGCTTGTGTCAAGAGAGATGTATAGGTCACATTTCTAGGAATTTCGTAGGAATTTAACTTTACAATGCATGCAAATCTGCGAATGTAGTTAAATAATTGCGACTCTTTAATGTGGTCAATGACTGCAGAGTTGTTGACTACACTGTAGTCATTCTAAGAGGTGCTGATAGGATCTTTTTTTTATTTCTGGATGATGATGATTGTAACAAAAGCACACTTGTTGGTCATTAATGGAATTTAGAAACAAACTTTATTCCAACATGTTAAAACAAACTGACTCCTAAGCTGCACACCTTCCTTAAGATTTGAAATCATTCTAAAAACCTGCAAATTTAGCAGAGATAAGAGGTTGTCACCAGTCAGAAGAGCAGAAATTCAACACACCCACTGTCAATTATAAAACCATTAACTGAATAATAATGCTGTTTCTGTTAGTATATCATGGCATTAATCGATGTGTGTGTGACTATGAAATCACAGTTAAATATAAGTGACAGTTCCTTGCCATGTCCTTTGATTGGGTATGAAAGACCTGGTCCTGCTTCACTGGCTATCCTGTACATATTCTAGCATGTTTCTCAGTGTTACATTAAAAAAAACCATGGATATGCAGTCATAAATGGTTATCCTGAGTAATTTTCAGCATATTAGATGCAAACCATTTAGAGATCACTCATATTAAATGAAACTGCATTTGAGCAGAAAAGAAGGCATCATCAGAATATTCCAACATTTCACAGCAGACTGGAAACGTACTGCTTAAAATGGCTGTCATGAACCCTATAGTCATTTGCTATGGTGTTTAATAGGATGTTTGGATGTAGTGACTTGTGCAGGCTATGAACACCATTTGACAGTGTGTTGAGATATTCTAGAGTGACTCAACATATCCAGTGCCAGCAGAGGCCACCGATATTACCCATTATGATATAATCAGATGCCATCTATTGGTTATGTGATGAACACCAACATTGCCTATTGTTATGTAATCATTTGACACCTATCAGTCGTATGATGTTCATAGCATCCTGCTGACTACAGAGCTGTTGCATCCTTTTAGCTACACCTACATAATTCTAAACATTTTTGGCTACATGCTTGACAAATGCTGGTGCTATGTTTTCTGCTACTGGCACAGAGACTGTTGATATTTTTCAGGATGGGTTGTGTAAATACAACTGACAAAAACTGCTAGGTCTTTAATGACAAGTGGGTTAAACAAGATGAGGGTAAGGACTGTTTTGTGTTTCTTAATGGGTAGACTTTACAAGCTGAACCCACTTGTGTGTGTATTTCCTTTTGTGATCTTCAGGAACTGTGACCCTCCTTCTGCTGAAATTTTAAATAGCTTCATTACTGTACTGTATAGCACACAGTTATCTGGAGTTTGATATCTTTCTCTCAAATGGCAGAATATGGCCAGAAAACAGAAACAGGATTGTAGTTCAAGACTCAGGAAAGGCAAGTGTGAAGTTTTATTCAAAAGAATCTTTGGATGCTGTAAAACAGAGAAGCTATGTAAGAGCAATATGAGATGTGGTTGGGTCTAACATAGTATTTGCTGAGGCATATTGCTAGGATTTTGTAAGAAAAAAATCTAAAGACTGTAATCATCTCAGGCTGAAATAGAATGCACACTGTGGGGGAGCAGTAGCAAAGGGCAATGGAAAGTTAAACTTCACTGCTGGGTCTGTGCATATGTAACACAAGTAGTTCGTTACATACCACTAAGCAGCACTTTATAACATCCAGTGATTTAGGTGTCCAGTGTCTCACTTCAAATTGCAAGGCTAGTTGTAATTGCTTCCTTGATACTTACACATTTCAAAGCTTGCATTTTGAGGATTTGCTTATACATTTACCTATATTGACGTTCAATGTGTTATGAAGTTTTGGAAATGTATGTGGAAAAGACTACCATGTTGACCCAATGAATGGCTTCAAATTAAAAGAATTTCACTTGGGGGAAAATATCAACACTTTCAGTGATCACAAAATAATTTTTCTTTTGCAAGGGGAGAAGTCCCTCCTGCACCCCCCCCCCCCACCTTGTTAGGAGAGACCCCAAAGTTATATATACCAGCTCTGAGTTTGCACAACAACAGGGAAAAGTTTACCCTAAAAACCCACTGAAAGTTGTTTTTGGCCATTAAGTTCAAAGCATATCTCACATTTGTCTGCTTTTTAGCTTTGATTTTTTTATTGAGAAGATAAAAAAATATGGTACATCTAAAACATTAGTTGCTCTTAAAACATTTTTTGTAATTATTGTCCTGTTTTCTTCAGGCATATTTGCAGTAATAGTACTGCTAATGAATATTGTGGCCATGGCACATAAGGCATTGCTCCTACACACACACAGACACACACACACACAGACACACACACACGCACGCGCGTGCGCACACACACACACACACACACACACACACACACACACACACACACACACACACACACACACACACACACACACACACACACACACACACACACGAACAAGGAGGGGGAGAGAGCTTTCACAGACCTTAGACTTCCACAACATATATAGTTTTCAACATGAAAGAAGTGAGAAGGAATCCAAAGCTTCCCCTCATATAGTCATCTGTGTTACCTCAGAACAAGGTTTTACTTTCAATTACAAATGTAGGGTTCAGCACTTAGCTGTATTTAACAGAAAACACTCTGCCATTACATATGAACATAGTTGAAATATATTGCCACCCTTAAGTTATATATCGGCTATAATCCAGCAGACAAGTAAGGGGCATTATGACTAACATTTTCTTGAAATGTAATCATAATAATTGGATGGTCACAACATGGGGAGTTCTACAGGTTAAACATGTCCTGTTTTATGGCTTTCAAACAAATGAAAAGGTTTGGTGGTCATTTTAGGCTATGTGTTAGGTACAGGTATCAGAAGTGGATAGGGGTATCAATGACTGATTGTTTTAGTGAAATGCAGTGTTGACATGGCTTTCATTTATTAGTGAAACATTTTAGTCAGTGTATTTGGAAGTATGGTAGGGCTATCCATTGGTACTATTATGGGCACAGTATCAGGGTGTACTGCAGTTTGACAAATAAGATACTTTACATTTTCCCTGAACTAGTACACCGAGAGCACGTTACTGCCATGTACTGAATGGAAGTGCAGCAATGCTGTAGTGCATTGCCTCCTAGAGGTACAGTCAGGAATACAATAATACAAGATATGGGGGGGGGGGTAACATAGTGCTGTAATAAACACTACATATTGGCAGCATATATACAGCCGCAGAGACAAAACCTAGGAACAAAGAAATGGAATAAAAAATGCTGCTTTACAGAATCTCCCAAAGAAGTCATGAGGAATGGAATATCACAGAGGATATTTGTGCCATTGATTATTATACTACTAATACTGTCACTACTACTACTAATAATAATTCCCATTACAATAATAATAATTCCCATTTGTATGTAGGCCCACTCGACATAGTCCTTTCTCAGGGATGAGCCAGGAGCAATGTCTGGTTAAGTGACTTGCACAAGGTCACACAGAAGGCAAATGAAGGCTGTAGGAATCAATATCCTGTGATTTTCTTTAAAAGGGTGTTCTTGGCACAGTGCATTCATATTAGCAATGCTTTGTGGATAATTTAGTGAAATGAATCATTGAATGCTTGGAATGGTAGCATTCTAAACCTGATGAAGTACTTATAAAGCACTGTGCAATAGCCCAAGTTTGGAAAGGTTGGAGCTGTATTTTATCAACAGCAAAAAATACTGTCAAATCTTGAAATCTGACTTGAATCCTGTAGCTGTAGTTTATTCTTCTTTTTTAATTATCTCTATTAAATTCTTACATAGTAGACATATGTACAAATACAATAATAGAAACGGAAACAAACTAACAGATATTTTCATTGTTATGCATTATACAGATATGTTTCCTTTTTAACAATTATCATTCACTCCAACATTACATAAACTGCTCACATTTTGCCCTCCCTTAAGCCTTACTCCTCTCTTCCTGAAAATTATTCTGCATGTATTGCTCCAACAAATTCCGTTTATTTCTATGAATTGTGCTCATGCCCTTTTCTAAACAGTCCATCTATGGTTCTTTTATCTTTTTTGCAATATTCAGTACCTCTATTACAGTTAGTTTAGATCTTGCTTTACATTTTCTAATAATTTGTTTTTGGCAGCCAGTAGCATTACCCTTAGTAAGGCCTTACCATATCTAGGCAATTCAGATCCCATATCCCAGCTCAAAAGAATCATCTCCTTAGTTACAACCATTTGCTCCCCCAACATTTCTGACATGTTCTCTGTAGAGAATTTTATAATGTGGCAACATTCCCCCAAAAAACATTTTCCCAACTATTTCTCTCTCTGACTCATCACACCATACCTCTCAACCTCTTAGCAGAAGAAATCTGGACAGAGGCAAAAGTAACTGGGGGACAAAGGCTGAAAAATAGAGACAAATTTTAAATATTGTTCTTATAAACTTAGAAAGTTGCTACAACTATTGGTTTTGCACTGGCATACATTTAATAGAAGGATATGGAGTCTGAATCTTAAATGTCTACGTAGTGACTTCAGTCCTCAATAATTTTCCAGAAATCACAGATTTTATGAGGAACAAATCAAAAACATGAGACAAAAATCTGGACATTTTGTAAAAATCTGGATTGTTGAGAGGTGTATATCATACCTCTGGCATTTGCTCTCTACCTGAGGAAAATATTTCTGAAGTCTGCTTGGGTAATAAAAATACTTATGCAAACACTAAACCTTCTGGACTTTTTTGCATTCTTGGGAGCCATAAATACATCCTCCTATTGTTTTTTTGTATGTTGCCTTTCCATTCCCTTTTCTCAGTCTTTTCAAACCTCTTCTGATTGTGTCTTATAATCATCATGCAAAATTTTATATGCTCTACCAGTTATCTCATTTGTAACAGCAGCTTCTGTTCTAGACACATTTAAAAATGTGTACCAGAACTGATCTTTCACTTAGCAGCCCACTATCTCTTTGTCTTTACCTATACTTTGTTATCAGCCCCTGGTAGGGAATGCAGTCTGTAACCTCCAGTCCAATCTACTGCTTTATTCTGTAAATATAGTTTTGAAGCTGTATCTGAAAATCTTTCAGAAATATTTAATTTTTAAGAATACAACTAGGATTTATGGTCAAGTGCTGCATGCCTGGGAAACACAAATGTTTATAGCTGTCAGTGAAAAAACAGCCACTAAGCTAATCAGAAATCTATTAGGCATTGAATGTTGCTGGTAGAAAAGGCAAGGGACTGCATAAATAAAAAGAAGTGTGCTAACAGCAGAAGTGGTGCTAGGCTGCTCTACAGCTGGAGCAGAACTATAGTAGGGTGCACAACTGGCATGATGTAAGGTAGAGCAATCGTGGGTTAGCATGGACAAGTCAGTGCATGCTCACATATGCAGTGCAGTTCTCCAAAGCTGCAGCAGGGGGTCATCCAGCACAAGGAGGGCAGTATAGTGTCCTTCGTAAAAAACACTGTGGGTACACAGAGCAAAGTACAAACTCTCTTCATCATACAATTGGTTAAGAAATGGAATATATAGCAAAGTGCAGAAAAACACACAAGAGTAACCAGAAAGTGTGAAAGATTCGGTGTGATAACTATGAAAAACTTGTCCCGTTTTTGTAACTAAAAAAAATACTTGGCCAGAGAATCAGACTGCATATTTTTTTTAAGGAATAACCAAACTAAGACACCAGCTGTGATGGTGATCAAAACTGTTTTATTGTAAAATTATCTGTTTGGAAGTGACCTGAGACATTTGATCTACCCAATATGCCTTATATGATGTGAATTTAACATGACAAACGATGCCGAAAATATGTGATTAAAGATTTTTTTCCTTTGAGGCACAGGTAAAATTCTTTGTACAGCATTTTTGAAAGCAATGCATCTTTGTACCTGTCCTTTAAACCTTGACATTTTTTGTCATAGTACGTGTCATAAAACTTACCATACTGTTGAGCATGTTTATACTTGATTCCATGAACTAGATCACAGAGGTACAATGTTTTACAATGTGGATTTTGACTTTAATCCTAACTATAGTCATATTACTTTACCTCCATGCTTCATATATTCAGCAAGTTGTATTCTGCTGAATGGATATAACAAAAAAAAAAAAAACACCAGAACACAAATCACCAGATCATGTTGGGTGAGTTTGGGTCACATCCCTACAAAAACACATGGTTTGTAAGTTTGGTCAGCTGTGGCTCTGTCCGTTTTTGATTTAATGTATCCACTGATACAAAAGGTGCTTCTTCCCTATTAAAAACATTACAATGTTAACAGGATGTCATAAAACATGCTGTAGTACTGTCATGACTAGAGACTTGAAGGTGAAATACTCAACTTTAGTTTATCAGATTTATGTGATAGTAGCTTTTACAATGCCCACAAAATCACAGCAGCCTTTTGAAGACGTGGTGGCAGAATATGCAGTTAAAATGTTTGAATATTTGAAAGTAGAAGGTTAGAAGTTATCCTGTGAAAGCTGATGTATAAATCAGATATGCCATGGTCTGAATCATAACAAATGAAGCACCATCATTTCTAAGAATGATTACATTTCTAGGTCTGGTTCTGTCATATATGGATTATAGACATGCATATTTATGTTCACAGACACCAAAAGTAAGACAGACAGACACACATACAGGTGCATGCCTGCATAGAGAGAGAGAGTAAGATGCACGTGCGCACACACGCACGCACGCACACACAAAACACATCACTGCAAACAGAGTCACAAGACCAGTTGTGGCAGGATATTTGCTGTAGGATTATGATGCACAACATACAGGTGCACTCGTGCACAGAGAGAGAGAGTGGGGCACACAAGCACGCACACACACACACACACACACACACACACACACACACACACACACACATACACACACACACACACACACACACAATACATCACTGCAAACAGAGTCACAAGACCAGTTGTGGTAGGATATTTGCTGTAGGTATATGATGCACAACTCAAAAAGTGGTAAAAGAATCAGCCTTTTGTAACATATTATCTATGCAGTAAGAATATAATAGTCCCACAGCATTTTTTACCTGTCCTTCTAATGTACGAGTCTCTTACATAGGCATGCTTTTTTACAATTAATATGTTAATACAAATATAGCTGTTTCTGGCTGAGTACAGCTGATGAAATTGTTGAATATGGCAGGAGTTGTGATCAGTCATTAAGTGCTGTCAAAGCTGCTCTCATGTTGGTTATGAATACCGTCATGACACAAATGCAAATGAAAAAAATCACGTTTTCATGCATAACAGGATTACTTTGTGTTGTTTATTCTCATACCAGTTGCACAGACATGTACATGCAATATTCTCAAATTAGCAGATAAGCTGAATGCAGTAACGGTTGCAGTACTTGGAATGCAGGAACACAAATTCATATAGATGACTGAACATCAATGTTCCCCTCGATACACACACACACACACACACACACACACACACACACACACACACACATACACAGTTGCATATTTGTGTATATAACACTGAACATAACTCCTCTGTTTTTTTTTTTTTTTGTTCCCAACTTTACAGGCTGGCTTACTTTTGATGCACTGTCAGACATACAGACACACATATGTTCATCCCAGATTTTTTAACACTCACTTAGCAGTTTACAGAGGGAAGTGAATGATCCCATCAAGCTGCTTACAAATTTTAAAAAAATCTGTGCTTATTAATTATGCAGGATTAGTCTAATTATAATTCAGCAAATTAATTAGCGACAGAAGGTGTTCTGAAACATTGGAGTACATTTGCATGTTAAATGGAGAGGGTTGTTTGTAATGTATGTTAATTTATGCACGGTTTCATAGTTTAATTTGAAAATTTGCAGCTGCATATGGTATGGGAGCAGGTGAAAAGTCAGTTTTAGTTTAATGATGCTAACAAACATTGGATGGTGGCCTGTCTTTAGATGCGCGCATGACCGTAGCAGCCAATCTTAAAGCTGTTGTAGAGGGTATAGCGAGGAAAATATTTAGGTATTTTGTACATAATGTGAGTCAATACACTTGTCACAGGGAACATGCAGAGCTAGCTTTGATTAAGATCTGGGCTGGCTGAGTGCTACTATATGGGCTTATCTGAATTTTATTAAGGGGTACCGAGGCTCTGATTTTTCCTTTCTTTAATCCTTCTGCTCAACATAGTCCTGAGTAATATGAGCTTTCAGGTGCTGACAAAAAAATTAGAAATGTATCCAGAGATCTTCTAGTGCACTACAGAGAAAAGGACAGGACCCCTAATTTTATTCCTTACTCCCCGGTTACTAGTAACACCTGCCATGCAGAATACCTGTTTACACTGACAGCCTGGAAGTGCTGTGGTGGTTAAATGATTCGCTCAAGGTCACAGACTGTACAAAGAGAGCTTGTTAGTGTTATATGGACACATATTGAATAGACTAAAGTATTTCAAAGCACGACTGTAAGATGGAACACTTCTTAATTATTTTTGATTATCACTCTTTGAAAATGTTAAAACATCAGAATCTCATTAATTACATTAAAATAAAGACTATCAGAGATGTTTATTACTCTGAAAATATGGTGAAAGGGAGACGCATGCAACCTTGTTTTATTTCTTTTCTTGTAATTTAAGGTTCTGTAGTTCTGAGACAAACTCATTAGAACTAAGTCACAGCATTTCCAAGATGGTTCTTCGTTATTCTGGTTCATTCTCAACAGCTACTCTTTGCCACATAAAAAGCTAAAATAAAATTGTCTGCAGCTGTATGGTGGAGGCTTTGGAATATGTAATGGTAACTCCATATGAGCCCTTATGCAGGAATACTATCTCATACTGAATCACAGTTGCATGAACACAACTTACCTCATAACATTCTGAAAAGGGAGTATAGAGTAACTGCATAAAAAAGTCTGAATGTTTATTTATTTATTTATATATACATTTGTTAACCAGATAAGTACACTGGTCCCATTTTAGGCACAACCTGAACCAGTTGGTGATAGCATTTACAACAGTAGTAAGACAAGACGAGATACATGTACCCCTCCATGATGGGAGGCTGGGCACTGACCACTTGCCCTACTTAACTGTTGTAATTCTGGGGTTGTACTGTATACCCAGTTGTAAAGGAAATACCTAATTTTGTTGTATAAACAAATACTTCCTTTATCTTGAAGGTGCACTGTTTGTGAAGTTTGAGTATTTAACTATTGGGAAGAAAAAGTACACCTCACAAATGCAAGTGGACTGTGACTTAACCCTTGCAAAAATGGAAGCCTTCTATGCAGTATATGGAATTAATGTCATATTCCATTTAAGGGATTTTCTGATTTGGTAAGTGTTTTTTTTCAGTCAGTTGTGATTCAGTGCTGATTAATACAATTAAAAGTTGTGTGTGTTACTACTGTATTACTACATAGCAGTATAATGCTGGTGTTGTGAAAGACCTGACTCATTTTGGGGATGCAGTGACCTTAAACATCATAACATTTGCTGAAGCATAATTTTCCTAATCATATTCTGATGAACATAATTCCTTGAAGTAGTCTTTGCTTATGAGACATTATATATGAGGGTAAACAGTAACAAAATTTGTTTTCATAAGCTGCACCCCACTTGCACCATGCCTCTCCAAAATGTAAATAACTAATGGTAAAAATAATGTATACCAGAAATAAGAATTTTTATGAGTTACATTTATTACTTGACTGAAAGGGCAGCTTTAGCAAACACATCCTTTTGTTTAAAAGTGCTTGTTGGGTTAGGATTCACAGAAGACTGTCTCACTAAACTGTGTGACTGTTTACTACACCCCTGTAAACTACAATAGAGTAATTATCATATTTCTCCACTGTCTCTGTGCTTCAGTTTTCTGTTGTTATATGTGTATGCGCCTTATATTACACTAACTCAGCAACTGTACTGCATATTGTGTAACACCCACTGTAAACCCAGTTATTTTACTGTATATTATATTATGTTCATGTTATTTTTGTAGTATCATGTATGAAATTGTTTGCACAGCCCACTATTCCTAATGTTCCATTCATCTTCTCAGCTAGATACTTCTTTCAGTTTCATTGTGCATTGCTGATATGACAGTAATGTGCTTCCACTGTATATCTCACACAATTATTTTGCTGCATACATGGTTCTTGTGATGCACATTATTATATCCAGATTTGTTTAAGGTTGCTGTATATAGTAAAAACTTCAGGGTATACATTCTCTTAATTATTTCTATTAAATATAATGTGTATTGTATGAAAACACTGCAGTGACTATTCCAGTTATCTGCATGTCCATTGTGTGTGTGTGTGTGTGTGTGTGTGCTTGTATGTACACATGGACTGCATTTGTCATTATTTTAATATCACCCCAAATATGGATTTCCCATTTATGTCATACTTCCCTTGTGTTTGCACAACCTGCCAGTAATGGATTCCTGGCCCTTTTATGTCTACTTTATAACTATTTTTGTTACTATATACGTATTACTTACAAAAAACACCCTTATATAACACGCCCTAGGGAGCAGCCAACCAAGATGCCTGTGTGTTGGAGCTCATCCAACATTCTTTGGGGTAAACCAATTTCCACCCCAGCTGGCATTGATTTCGTAGTCCCCCCGTGTCAGGAAATCTTCCTCTCTGAAATAGTAATTTCCTTTGACTTCTGATGTTTTTTCTGTCATTTCTAATAACTAACATCTAAATCAAAGTCTGCTGTAAAACTGCTAAGTTTCCCTCTAAGAACATGCTTGTCAAGAGAGTGAACATATTTATGAATGCAACCTGCTAGCTTTGTCACACTTGAAGCACATTTCTCTGCAGTGAAGAATTTACAGCTGGTGTATATTTTGGTATCCACAGCAAAGTTTCTGGACAGGCCTTCTTTATTTGTCTTCAGGTCTTCTGTTGCTTTTCCACTTCAGACTCAATAGCTTTGATCCATGCTGTGGAGAAAGCAAATTACGCCATGTGTGTGGAAGTGAAAATACAAATCTAGTGGAGCACAACATGGAAGCTTCACGGAGAAGGTGTGTCTGCCAGTGTATGCACATACACATGTGTATGTGTGCATGTCTGTATATGAATTCTTACATGCCTGTGCACTTCTGTGATTGTGTGTGCAGTTATTTGTGTGTGTGTGTGTCTATGCATGGATTCTTACATGCCAGCGCACCTGCACGGGTGCATGTATTTCTGTGTGTGTGTGTGTGTGTGTGTGTGTGTGTGTGTGTGTGTGTGAGAGCATGCTTGTGCATATAGGTGTTTATCTATGTGCATTTTTACATGCCTGTGCACTTGTGTGTGTGTGTGTCCATTTCTTTGTGTTTATGTATGTGTGTTTGTCTATGTATGCATTCTTATACGCCTGTGCACCTAAATGGGCATGTGTGTGGGTGTATGATCATAGGTGTATATGTGTGTGCATTCTGTGTGTGTGTGTGTGTGTGTATACACACATTAACATGTGCACACATAGGTATGTACACAAGTAGCACTGATACACATAGGCTTTCATGAATGTAGACACATGGACATACATACGTACATATACACATGTATACATAAACAGGTGTCTGTATATACCTATTCACACACAAACATAAACAGGGATACATAAACAGGGATACACACACACACACACACACACACACACACACACACACACACACACATATACATAATCATGTGCGCAACACACACATGCGTGTTTGGCAGTGGAGAGTTTTCAGCTGCCTGCTTTCTGGCCAGTGTCACTTGTTCCCTTTAAAGTCAAGAGCTGAATGTGATAAGAACTGCACACAGTGGTTACAGGAGATGAGGGAATCTACAGTAAGCCTTCCGCTTACATCCCTTCCTTAGGGTAGTGAACATGCATGACTGTAATGCAAGCGCACTGCAGCACAGGCCCCCTCCTGCTGGCATGTTCTGTCATGTGTGTCACTGAAAGGTTCATGATCAGCAACCATCTGAATCTCCA
>NC_056743.1:593503268-593553268 GCF_019279795.1 Protopterus annectens
CTTAGAAAGTAAGAAATATTGTTGTAAAATATGTTATCATATCAGTCTGGTTTCGTGAATTTTCAAAAATTAAGGAACCATATAACAAATATTTGTTAATGCACCTGCTACTATTCTGGCTACACCATCAAAAGAAGGGGAAATATGGCATCCAATGTTTAAAATCATAAAAATCTGATTATTCCTTCCTAAAAGTTACTGATAGAGCTAAAAAAATGTAAAGGTAACATGAAAGGCAATAATGACTAATTTCTTAATGCATCATTTTTTTCTGTGCTTTTTGAGCATATGCCTTTTGTTTGTGTTACTGATGTGGAAACTGTAGTCTTAAGTTATAGGTCAGTGGTCTTACATGTTTCTTGACTCCTGTATGGTAGGATTTTTGGGATAAAGGACAGCAAAAGTTGGAAGTTGGGTCTTGAACCATAATGTTATATTTCCTTGTATCTGTTACAGCTGGCAAACCATCTAACTGGAATATTAAATAATTTATTTGTACGGGATATACAATGCAGGCTGCAGCTGCATGGTAGCTCATTTAGTTGGCATAGCTCTGATGGACCTCAAGGCACCTGAGCAGTGGTTAGTCCATGTGCCATATGCATGAGTTATTACACATTTAATCATACTCATGTAATTTATGCAACAGGATAAAAAATAAAACAGTGCACAATTCAGTCAGTTAGAATATAAAACAAGATCTTCTTTTCTTTTGCTCACTTAAAAGTCTGTAAAATATACTCGTTGCTGATAAAACGTTTTATAAACATTTTATTTTAAATAGTTTTGTATGCTGACAATAACTGAAAAAGATAAATTATTTTTGAAAAGCTAATGTAGTCTGTAAATAAAATACTACATATTTTATAACTATTTCTGTGGGAAGTCACTTAAGTGCTTAGATTATTCAGCTTGCTTTAGGCATTCAGATTTATTTGTTAAAAAGTTTGAAAGTATTTTTATCCTTTTTGTTCAATTAAAATCAGTCAAAGTGAAAGGTGTTTTACATGGAACACATCCAGCTGGCTTTGGACACCTTGCTCTGAACAAATTCTGGTGCCAAATTAATCTCTTCTCAACTTTTATTTTAAACTTGTACACATTTTTGGTTGGGATTGTAAAATTTTGAAGTGTGTCTTTGAATGATGAAGCAGTCATTTTGTAGATTTGTTTTTCCCTGGGCAGGTCTGTTCATAGAGCACAGTGCTCCTTACACTTTAAATACTTGAACTTTCTGTGCATTTACTACTTGCTAGCATAATCATTTTGAAATGAGTTGCAGCTCTGTGATACAGTAACTACGGCAATAATAAATGAATTGCACAACTTTTTTTATAATACCTGACTGATTATGATTTTACTTTGAAATCATCCAGTGTTGTCAGGTTGTTACATTGCTTTGTTCAGTCCATTACACAACTTGCTAACAATGTTTCTGTAAATGGACTTTACAAGTCAACAGATACATAAAGCATGACACACTGTACCTCCAAATGCACTGGAAAGAAGTAGCATTACTTTTATAATTGCTAAACATCTACTCCTGCCTTCAAAAAGTGCTTCACACCATGATCATAAAGACTACAAAATAAAACAGAAGCGATTACTATTAATACTGCATTTATTCTTCATGAGGCAGATGCATAAGAAGCCTTCGGTATTCATTCTCATCATTACTGGTGTCACACAAAACTTTATTAAGGATTACTGTTTCTTAATAAAAATCATCTGCATATGATCTCAAATGCTTCTTTGTTATAATATAATGCTATATACTAACCAAATAGTACTTTTACTCATTTTTGTACAGACTGCATTCTACTTGTCTGCGTTTTCTGTATCTGTCCTTTCTGGTTAAGCATATAATAACTGAAGATCTAAACTTATTTATATTTTCTGTATACATACTTCTCAGCTGTCCAGAGTTTCACAGAAAGGCCAGAATTTTGCCTCATATGTTTGGTCTGTTTCTCAGAAAATTGCATTTTTCTGGCTAATCACTGGCAACTCATTGAGGATTGAAGTCAGAAAATAATGAAAGACATTCAAGTTTCAGATTTCATACCTTTTAGGAAATTCATGCTGATGCAAGACCTATTACTCTATCAATGTTCTGATTTTTCTAATTTTGTAAGGGCAATATTTAAAATTGTCCCTATTTTTGGCCTTTGTACCCCAATTATTCGTGGCTTTGTCCAGATTTCTTGCTCTAAGAGGTTGAGAAGTATGCTTTGTAAACAGTTTAGTTTTGTGGGTGCCACAATAGACTTAGAAAACACTACAACAAACTGAAAGTATGGCAACTGAAATGTTTCAGCTTTGACATTTTAAAAATCTGACACACATGGATTATCTCAAATGTTTATGCAAGATACCCCAAACATCTCACACCGAGGGGAGCTATGTGTTCTAACCTCATATGTTTTAATATTTCACTTTCAAGATCACTTACAATCTTGGGCAAAAGCCTTCTTGTTTCCCAAGTGATAAGCAAGCCTAGACTTGATAATAATACTTTCACTAGCTGTTGTTTAAATTTATTATAAGTGTAGTATTTTATGTATAAGAGGTTCATCTCATGCTATGCGCAATTTAATATTGTGGATATGCACTTCTGCATTTGAAGGTATTAGGCAAAGGAGGCTAATCAATTCTTTTTAATTATGTTTACCAGTTTGCTAGTTAGGTGAATGCAGACTTGTGGCTATAGTTTCAGAGAACTGAACCAGTTGTTGTGTGTAATCTGTTTTATGGTGAGAGGTAATATTGATCATAAAAATATTGCTGTAGTATACTCACATTTGACAGTGTCTGAGTAATTAGAGGCATTCTTTTCAGTTAATGAATCTAACACAATAATCTTGACCCACATGGCAATCTTTAGCACTATCAAGAGAAAAATCATGTCAGACAGATGTGAGCACAAACCAGCACCATAACTGATGTAACAGTCTGGCAGCTTTTTGTATATGAGGACCTCTTCAGTAAAATCATAATGTTATTTATTTAAGTATTGTGATGCTCATAAACAATTACATTTACTCTAGTTGTACCTTCCCTTTTAATAAAGTTGAAGAAGGAGAGGCTAGGAAATGCTGGGCACTGAACTGCACAGTACTTTTAACTACTCTAGGACTGCTTGTCAGTATTGCAACTACAAGAACACCAGTATTCACCATATTTATTCACTTTGGTAACCAGGCTGGATCCAGCTGGGAAGAGACTATTTAAGATGAGGATAGCAGGAAAAAAGTTTCATCAGTCCTAATACACAGGCTGAATTCATGCCTCTCATCTGTCCAGATTTTTGCAAAATGGCCAGATTTTTACATCTTATTTTTGGTCTGTTCCTCATAATATTTGTGGTTTCTGGCAAATCACTGAGGACTGACATGACTAAATAATACTAAATAATAACAGACATTTGAGTTTCAGACTTCATATCCTTTAGAAAATATATAATAATGTAAAATCTGCATTCTAGCAACTTTCTAAGTTTATAGGAGTAATATTTAAAATCTGTTCCTATTTTCTGAGCCTTTGTTCCTCCCATTATTTTTGGCTTTGTCCAGATTTCTTGCACTGAGAGGCTGAAATGGTGTACATATAATATCAACTTTGTGTTAAACTTTACACAATTATTTGAAGACTAACAGAACAGTACCATGTATCTATACAGTGAACTAGTTCAAGAAAAATTAATAAGCTTTAAGGTAAGTGTTTTAGAGCTCATACAGTAGATTTGTGCAGTTGTAAGTACTTTCTACAGTTTACAGTTTAGTCAGACTAAGATACTTCACGTACAGAGGAAGCAGTGGAATAACATTTGAGAAGGAATGTTGCTGCAGTTTTGTACTGTACATATATTTCAAGTGTCTGAGTAGGCCATTTGCATGAAGATATGCACAGCATTCTGCTGCTGTTTTGAGTACAAGTTTTAGTTATGTCAAAGCCATCACTAGTTAGACATAAGTAGCTGCAGTCATAAGTGACTCCACAGTCAGGGCAACTGCGTGTGCTTGACCCATATTTGAAATGTCCTGTTCTGATGTTGTTCATACAGACGGAGAATGTCAAGGGGTAAGTATAGGAATTTCACCTATGAGGAAGAGCACAGCTAATGACTATATAGTCACCTCTGAGGTTAGTACAGGGCATGCAGGGCACCCCGGTCAAGGCAGAATTTGGAGTTTAGTTAGACTAATGCCACTGTACCACGGGGCCTATCATTTAGCTAATTGTGGTATTGCAGGCAGGTTGTTTTTATTTATATAGCTACCTGCATAAGAAATTATGTGCAAATGTAAGATGGATGTAGATCCATGTGGTCTTCAGGAAAAAGGCATCCTTGTTTGCTTGGCACCATTCAGTGATGGATTCTGAACATCTGTTGAGCAGAAATTTAGCTATCCTCTATTAACCAGGTTCCATCTCCCATCATCCATCTGCATTCATTTTTACTCAAACTTTAGTTTATTTGACACTGCTCAACTTATAAACTCAAAAGCTTAAAATGCATGTCCCTCAGACATGTATGGCTTAGGCTGTACATACTGTTACTCAGTATCTATGCAGCTGGGAAGGTCTCCACCATAGCGTAATAAATAAATAATAAAAACAAACAAAATTGTGGCTGGTATATGCCTTATTTGATGAGCCCATATAGATATAAATATGTATATGTATACACAGGCATGCATATCTTATTTACAAGAATTTAATGAAAACACTCTTAGTGACCAACCTACAAAAGGCCTTGTAATGTGATGGGGTGAGGTGAAGGAGTGCATCTGCTTTCAGGAAAACCTTGTTTAGTACCTCAAACTCCATGTGGAATAGCACGGTTGTGTTTAAAGCCATGTGATTTACGAGACCCTTCTCATATTGATTCTCTCACTGTTATAGCTCCTACAAGATTCCATGTTTCATATACCCACTGAGTTCCACCTTGGGGTGAGCATTATAATATTTAAATGTAGTTCAATTAATCTTAAAAGTACTTTGCAATCCCCCTCCCTCAAGGGTTTGTCATCTGAATAATTGTTAGCCTATAAAGGATGTCTTCCATTTTATTAGTTTCCCTAACCTCCTCTGTATGTTTTCTGAACCTCATAATATCTATATTTGTAAACTAGTCATCTGGCAGTGAAATAGGAACACTGATGTATTACTGTATCTTGAGCAATCTAATCTCAGGGGATGGATTTTGTAGAAAATATGTAGTTACGTAGGAGAAACATAAAACAACTCATGTTTAATTTGTTTGCCAGTGACACTGTGCTTACTTTTTTATGCAAAAAGAATGACGCCCAGTTAGATAAATGTAGTCAGTAGTCAATCATTTGAAATTCCATATTAATATGGCATTATTAGGTTTTAGGAAGTTCTGGATTTCAAAAATGTTATGCTTTTAACTTAATTTTAGGCTCATTTATCGTGCAGAATGTACATCAAATGCTTGCATTTTCATATTAGTATTTATTTTTTTCTACAAAAAAATGTTATAAATATCCAAAAATGTTTGGCAATGTTTACTGTTAATATAATGCAAAGCTCTTGCCTGTCAATATTTCATTTTTATATATTTATAACAGAGGTCACACTTCTGAAAATATTGTAATATGATTTCTTTGGGGTGACTTAAGGCCCAAGATAGCTGTTTCTGCAGTATTGAACAGTTGGGATATTATAGGTGAGATCTTTCATCAGCGTAGAATTGACTACACCAGGTGTCGACCAGCCATTCAGACTCGTTTCACTTTCCAGACGTCCACATTTACACCTCATTTCAGTTTCCTGGGGTGATGGAAAAGTAATTATTGAGTTATGAATTAATAGGAGATGAGGCAGTTTTTGCACATGTTGGCTTATGCCATCTGGCAGCTCTGCAAAAACTGGTGATCCAGACAGCAGCAAATGGCCATTACTGTAATCGGTATTCAGCCCAGCACAGATCATCTTACTCACCAAGTTATTAAGGAAAAGCAATGACTTTGCTGGAGAATAAGCACAATCTGCAGCTTGCAGAATTCAAGCATGAGTGATGCACAAAAATGCCACTTTTGGAGCTGGCAGCATATAGCTTGGCAATTCCTGAAGATCTTCCATTCCTATGATTTTAAAGCAATTTATTTCCTTTGCGGGGGCAAACTACCTAATGATGACATATTTTTCTTGGACTGATATTGTTTCTGCCTGTTTATAGAGTCTGCAGGCTTTCATTTCAACATAATGCACCCTATGGTAGTTGGCATATGCGAGATTTAAACCTATGTCTTCCAGTTCCATTGGAAAGTTTTGATGGCTTGTATCTGTGAATGGTTTAAAGTTCTAGGACTCTTACCAGTTCTAAGCACAGTATATAAAATTAATCTTGTAATTATATTACTGCAAATGGAAATTTTGAAATATAACAGCGAGAGCTGACTTTAAAGGAGAACTCTCACATCTTTATCTAGAAATAGCATGCTGAACACTGAAAACTCAGAGTAAAAGTAAAATGATAGAAATGTAAGTTCTCAGTGCAGTGTAGGAATGCCTGAATTATCAGACACATCATTCTTCCTGATCTACAACATGCAACAGATTCATACAGCTATTGTATTCAAACACCACAATTATCTCAGAGCATATCTCTCAACCTCTTAGAACAAGAAATCTGAACAACCCTTAAAATAATGAGGGACAAAGGCTCAAAAATAGGGACAGATTTCAAATATTGCTCTTATAAACGTAAAAAGTTGCTAGAATAACAGGAATTGTGTTAGAATGCATTTTCTGAAGGATATGAAGTCTAAAATTCAAATGTATGTCATTATTTAGAGACATCAATCCTCAGTGATTTGCCAGAAAACCACAAAACGTATTAGATACACACTAAAAATATGAGGAAAAAATCTGGACATTCTGTGAAAATCTGGACAGTTGAAAAGTACGGCTCAAAGAGTTAGGAAGACAGAAGAGGAGGAGAAGGAAAAGCCTTTCAGCTCACGAGGGAAGCCATGCCCTGTTTAAGAAAACATTTCACTCCAAATTTGGTCATTCGCTTTATCAGGATCTAGAAAGTTTGCAGTTATTTTCACCATATGTGATATAGCTTAGTTTGAGGCAAACAAATTAGCAGCTGAGGGTTGCAAATGATAAAGGGAAGACATGTACCATTGGTTCAGTTCAGAAAACACATACTGAGAGCCATACAGTTTATTACACCTTTAGATGTTGCATTATTAGAGAGTAATTGAAGACAAATAGAGTTATTATCTGCATTATGTTGCGTTACAGATTTCTTTCACTGTTGCAGGTTTGTATGTGTGTGTGTGTGTGTGTGTATGTGTGTGTGTGTGTGTGTGTTGATGTACATGAGTGCAGGGGTACAGGCTTTTCCAAATCTGCATGCATATTATTCAGTAGTTACTGACTCCATTATCCAGTTTTCAGCATAAGGACATCTTGAATCTAGAAAACTGTCATATTCAATTTACCCAGATTTGATTGAATGTTATATTATGACTACAATGTTAGTTACATTACAACTAGAACTTAATTGGTAGCTTGATGACCTCTGTCCCTGTTGAACGCTAACAATGGGCACTCATACAGCTTACTTATCTGGTTAACAAATGAAATAACGAGTGAATAAATAAAGCAATACAAAACATCGACCTACTAGTTTGCAGGTGTACCACTAGTGCTTATTTTTGTAATATGTGTAGTACTGGATTTGAAAATGAAGGTAACCATTTAACATGTCTGGACCCACTACAGTGAGTCCTGAAAAACGGACATTGAATGGCCGAAATAACGGACTTACATATTCTAAGTCCGAGATACCATTCATAAGAATATTCCCTTTTCTCCAAGGTATGGTGATCTTGGGGTTGGTATATATACATTTGGGGGTAGTAGGCTTGCCTACCACATGGGGGGAGGGGTTCTGATGGGACTGGCACCTCCTGCAAAAAGAAGTTTTAAGTTGAAGAGTGATTTTTGAGATTTGCAATTCTTCTTTGATTTTGTCCCTTTTATTTGGCTTGGTATTTGGCATTTTGAGCACCAACATTTCAATAGGGAGAAGAGTTATTGATCATGTAAATGGCAGGATCCCACATTTCATGTGTAACTTCTCAGGGAGTTCGGCAATGTGTTTGTGTGTGTCAGCTGCATGTTAACTATAGCAGCAGTTGACACTGTGTTAACAGAATCCATACATAGGGAAAGATAATAGGCAACTTCTCACTGCTGAGCCATTTATCTAAGACAGAAACAACAGAAATACATAACTGATGGAATATCAGAAAACTTGCTATTCAATGCAGCACTGGTGCTGTAAAGAATTCTGTGGTACATTATACCAGATCTTCATATGTACTGTGGCAACACAGCCCTGCAGAACTGGTAGGTTATGTGCCTGGAGGCATAATGTGAATGCTGCTAAGAGCAGTTAGCAGATGAAAAGCAGCAAGACATAAAAAAGAAAGACACAGAGAGCAGTGTTACTTCAACCCACATCTTTAATTTTGTTTTGCCTCTTTGTTGTGGACTATTTTTAATCTTGCAAAGCTCAGCAACTAAAAGCAAAACTTCACAGAAGCAGTTGTGGAAGTGAGGGCACATCTAGTTCTTCATAATTCAGATTTTGACCCAGAAAAATCTAGTCTTCCTCCCCCTGTTCAGTTGACTAGTTTAATATGGACCATAATGACAGTTCACCATTATTGTCATCGAACCCCCTTTTATCCATTTTTATTTGGAGCCAGGATGTCACATCAACATTAATCAATGTCACCAAATCACCTAGATTAAATATTTTCAGTGCCAAGTTAGAAAATCCACATCTATCACAAATCAGCCCTGCTCTGACCAACATATCAGGACATATTTGTTACATTAAAATTACAGAAAAAATGTCTAAATTGAATGTACATTAATCACCATGCAAACACACAGAAAATTGTCTGATTAAATACAGCATACATGATTGCTAGACATGGTTCGTAAGTGGGTCTGGAAAATTTATCCTCGAACCTGTAAAGTATAGCCATCAACTGGATGAGGATAAGAATGTAGAAGTTATTTTGAGAGATAAAAACTGCATTTTATTGTCTTTAAATTATAGATCATGCAAGCGGAAAATACTGTTTACAGAGCATATGTCCTGTAGTCTTACTAATAGCTGAAAGGAAAACATAATTCTGTTTAACATAATCATTTTCTGGATCCCTACAAAGTAATCTTCTGATTTCTATACTACATTGTAAAAGAAAATGAAGGAGAATCCTTAGAGGCTAAAAGAGCTAGGCAACCGAGACATCACCTTCTTCTCTTTCACTTTAATCTCACAGCTGATCCAAGTATCATAAACAATTTGCATTGAGTTGTAACTATGCTGACACTCGGCAACATGGGATGTTGTTTTGTGAGTTTGTTTTTTATATATATATATATATATATATATATATATATATATATATATATATATAAAATGTGTACATACACCACACATTTCTTTCGTTGGATACAATTTTTTAAAACAAATGTATTGTTATGTCTCAAGTAAAAGTCCTGTTCGAGGCATGAATGTGTGAGTTCTGGAGGGACTTAGGGACTGCAGTAAAATTTTGTTGCTATAGCAACTGGAAGGGAACTAGGCCTAGCTCACCTGGGACTTTAACTTACTGCAAAACCTGATTTATTTTTAGGCAACAACTGAGCATGTGAAAAAAAAAGCACTGTATGGCTTTCAATAGTTTCCTTTTCACACTCACATATGCATGCATTTATATGTTTGTGTGCGTGTGTAAATATATATATGTACATACATACTGTATGTGTATATATATATATATATATATATATATATATATATATATATATATATATATATACATATATACACACACACACCTGCCTGTCTCTCTCTCTCTCTCTCTCTATATATATATATATATATATATGTGTGTGTGTGTATATATATATATATATATATATATATATATATATATATATATATATATATATATATATATATATATATATATTGCCAATGAATGCTTGATTGCTTTTACAATAATGAAGAAAGACAGACATTCTTAGGCTCTTTATTACAAGCTCTCTCTTGGAACTCAGCATCCATTTTTAGGTACTGCTTCTATGCTTGTCAGTAGATGTATATCCCATTAAGATACTGTTTAACATCAAACTACTGTGAAATAGTAAAAAGCAAAAAAGCTATGTGTAAACTAAAATGTGTAATTTTAAGTCTCAGCTTGATTTACCTTTAGTATAGTTCTTTTTTTTTCAAAAGTATGACTCTACCCTGTATGTTTTCTTACAGATTCTTTTTAAAGTTTTTCCTCAAATGTAATCAGAATTGCTTGAAAACAGCAGGAAATCCAAGAGACATGCGACGATTTCAGGTGGGGCTTAAAGTGTTATCAAATATTTATCTGATTAATAAATGACTTCTATTCAACAGTATACAGTTGTTGTTGGTATGAAATGCCCCCTTCCCTTCTAATCTCATTTTTGTACTTATGTAATAGCATAAATTAAACCTTCATTCAGATCGCTACACCTTGTCACTGTCATAAAAAGTGCTCAGGGACAGATAACTTCCTTGCAAGCTGCCATGTCTTTCATCTTCCATCAGCAGGCTACATTTAAATGACAAGGTTGCCTTCTCTTGTTGGTGAAATGGCACTGCAGACATTATCTCCACTGAGATCTGCTTCTGCCATAGGGCATGATAGTCTCAGTATGCAAGAACATCTTGTAGAAAATGGACAAATGCAAGCACAAATAAACAAAGTTGGCTGATCCAGCCTACTGTTTGAAATGCAAGCTTCTTAACCAGAAAGCTCCATTTAAATATTAGTAGAGATGCTTGCTGAATGTCTGACCTTTCAAGAGTCTCTTAAATATGACATGTTTATTTTATCCAATTTATAAAATGGTATACAGCAAGAACTCACTGAAAATAAGATATTGTTTTGCAGGTTCTTATCCAGTGTAAACAACTTGTAAACTAATTGTAAATGACTATTGGTAGGGACGTCAGATTATATGTTAGAAGTTATTAGCCCCTACCAGTCTGAAAATGCATCTTATACCCAGTTACTTGTTCAAACCCAGTTACTTGTTCAATGAGGCAAAGATTTAGCCTTTTCTGATTGTTCAAAGACAAAGTAGACATTGTGTTGCTCAGAGTTGCCTCTCAGCACAGCCACTGATAAAAGCATACTGTTATCACAGCTGCTGTCATTAAATGTCACAGCAGCACCCCCCCCCTGCAGATACTAAACTGCTGCTCCCTTCCAATGCTTAGCATAGACAGGCAGATCTAGCGTTGCAGAAACTGTACACAGTAACCCTTCAGACCTGTTGAAACAACTTGTTCTCTACCATATGTTCAGTTATGTGAAATAGCAAGTCTTTATTATTTACTGAAACATACTTTTCTGTGAGAAAATTCACAGTTCCTTGGAAAAAGTGTGGTCTTTTATTGTCTATACATTACTGGTCTGCAGAAAAAGGCCATTTACATTATGCTCAAGGCTTGAATAATAGCGCCTTTACATATATTTAGAAGCATTTGAAAGCCCCCAAACTCTGAGACACCATTTGGGTACCTCATAATAGAGTTCCATAGTTCTAACAGCCACACTGATCATAGCTTAGCACTTTAATATAGCACTGTAGTTTATTGCGCAGATGTCTGTCATAATCTCCAATGCAATTGCCAAAATGTTATTGTACGTATTACTGCTGGAAGGCACAGGGGACTGGGGCTTTATAATGCAGACTGGAAAATATTACCTTATATTATAAGGCACTGCAAAAATTGCTTGTATGGAATAGGCTTAGGGGGTCATGAGTCATAACTGAAACTTGTATTCCCTTTGTTCCTGGGAATCCAAGGTGCATAAGGAACATATAGAAATGAGTTGTAAAACATGAAGCTTGTCTAGAAAATTGATGTCTTACATGTGTGGGTGGTTGCCAGATTAGAAAGTAGCTACTCTTCCTTGTGTTCATCCATCTTATCTATTAATCTGAAAGTCTGTTACACCTTTTTTGAAACAAATCTACTATTGTCTGTGCATTGGAGAGTAAAATGTTGTAAAACACTTGTGCTACTGGAGAAGAAAATTAAGGGGAGAAAAAATGTATTATTGTATTGTTATTAGGCGTCCCCTATAGGTGTCCACCTGAGGCTTAAGTGCTACACTTTAGTAAAGCAGGATTCAAGTGCCATTCTGGATTTAGTTACCTGAGTAGTTACTATCAAGGGTATGACAAACAGATAAGCAAAAGTGTAACTCTCAGGCCATATCTTGTACAAGAGCAATTGTTTAGGGAATAAAGGGAAGAGAATGGTTTCATTTTAACACCTCATTGTTACAGACGGTTAATGGTTAGAAGGCATAAAAGTGGTCTTTAAAAGATGCACAGTAAACTTGGAGATAAATATCAAATTAAATAAAAACTGAAAAATGTGCCAGGGGTGGGGAAAAGAGAGACAGAGAGATACTGAGAACAGCTCGAACTGCAAAAGTAGTCACCAATTTACATATGGTGTACAGGTCATGGGGAAGTACAGCATACATCTTACATCTCGAGAAATGATACTCAAAATTACATCACTAGTAGTTTTCATGGTGCATGTCACATCTGCTGGATAAATTACTCATAAAATATCAAAAGACATTCTCATAATGAGTTCAGACTCTTTTTTTGGATACATAATTCAGTATTCCTCTGTAACCCACATTCCCTGCAAACAACTGCTGTTTCTACATTGTTATATAATTTAAATAAGTGAATTTGCTTTCCAGAATTCTGAAGTATAACATTTGGAGAATAGGTTGCAAATGTAAAAAGTTTTCTTCAAACTGTCAGGGGGAATATGATCAACGGCATTATTCAGAACATTGATATAAAAATGTACTGAAACAGTTAATAAGTTAATTGTAAGAAATCTTGACCTTGATTTGTTTTGCTGAGATGTAAAGATTTTTGAAGGCCATAGGTCTCTCCACGCAGTGTTTTTAAATCTAAACTGTGTCTGACCCTCTAACATTAAGTTGCTGTGGCCTGCAGTTTTTGAGGAGTGAAGCAAAGCAGGGGAAGGAGAGAGTGAAGAGAACAGGAAATGGAGTGAGGTGTTTCAGGAAGTTGTCAGGAGTTGACTGATTGACTCCAGATGGGCAGGGTCAGCCTCTCTGACCCAGGAAATACTCACCAGGGAAAGTAGTTGGCTTATGCAAGGCTAGAGCTGGGGATTTAGAGACCATAGTGGAATGCAAGTCCCACTTCCTTTCCAGCCTCTAACATACTGACTTTTGACTTTAAGAATGAAATCTACTTTGCTCATTTTAACCACTTCACTGGCAATGATTTATACCAGAGATTCATTTCTGCTATTAATTTTGTCACTCACAGTTTTACACAAGATTCCCCTATGGAAGTTCACTGCTGTTGCTTTTCAGATTTCATCAGCTACTAAAGTAAACAACCAAACTAATCCAGTGCAATGTACACATACACACACACACACACAAATATATATATATATATATATATATATATATATATATATATATATAAATATAAAAATCTGCATTTTAATTAAAGAAATTTAACAAATGCAAAAGACTGAGTAAAAATAATTTTACCTGTTGATATCTTAAACTGTAATGTAGTAAATGCATAGCCTACAAAACAGCACCTTGCATCACATAATGAACACAAAGTGTACATGATTTACTTTGTTATCATACCCTACTGCTGTCAGAAAATTCCATGCAGTCATTGACCTGGGGTAAGAAGCTTAATAAATGTAACTGTTGAGGAGGAACCGCAAAACAATATTACCAGCACATAATGTTTTTCTGCAACATGTAGTTCCCCATAATACAGTGTGGCAGTTAGACTAGAAACAGACTGTTACACTCATCCTACTTGCTCCTGAATTCATGTTTCAGTAGTGTTTGTTAATACTCAGGGTGGTGAGGCCCCAGATATACTACCAGAAAGAATGGTGCAGTATACGTCACCAGAATGGTTTGTAGCTGCTTGGGAGAGATTAAAGAAGGGATGACACAAAGGCTGGTGAAGCAGTAACTGTTTTGCAGGTGACTAAAACAGATATATATTTAATCAGCTAAACATAACCCAACTGAAAGAAACAGCACTTTGATCAAAAACACAGCAAACATCAAAGCTGACAAAAATATTTTACTGCTGGGGATTGAGCCCCACCCCCCATGTCCAGGCCATACACGGAGCTGCAGCCCTGTATTCCCCCTTACCTAATA
Organism: Protopterus annectens; assembly: GCF_019279795.1. Classification (NCBI taxonomy): domain Eukaryota; kingdom Metazoa; phylum Chordata; order Ceratodontiformes; family Protopteridae; genus Protopterus; species Protopterus annectens. Next base: position 593,517,584 of record NC_056743.1, read on the forward strand.
TAATCAATTTTGGCACTGCTGTTAATGGTTTCAGCTTCAGCCATGTTTTTCAGCCAAAACACAGCTTTGGCTGGGTTACACTTAGCCATGCAACCGACATATAGATGTAACAGCTACAGCATTCTGAACGACTCAGTAGACTAATGCTGACTTCTCATATGGTGACATGCTTTTAGATATATTTTATATTTAAATATGATTTTGTAATCATGGGTACATTAACAATAGATGACAAGATATCGGGTTCTTACTGACATAGCTTTTTGATAAGAAAGGGTTTGTAGTAATGGTCTCTTCTTACCCTGTAAATTAACTTGATATTGATATCCAAGGGATATGTCAATGAAGTATTTGCCCCAATCAAGCATGTTCAACCTTTGCACTGCAGCAAAATTAATCTGTTAGGCATTCCTATGTGATCTTGTTACAGAAACAGCTTTTATCAAAGAAATGTTGACATTTTTACCATGTGCTTCATTTGGCAGGGTTCTAAATTGCAGCTGATAATCAAACAGCAAATCAATGAGTTTGTGTTCCAGAATCCTCTGCAAAAGTTTACAATCAGATTTTCATTCACAAGAGTCCCTGTGGTTAAAAAGTGTTAGGCATGTACGATAAATTCTTATACCACCATCTTTATTTATGCCTGAGTTAAAATACTTGAATGAAACTTTCTTACATCTTTAATGATTTTGCTAATGCTTCTCCACTCCACGATGGGGTATTTCTTAGGAATGAGGAAATACAAGATGACTTATAATTGTGTCCTGCTATGTTAATATTTCAGAACATACACCACTGAAGGCTATACTGTGGCTATTTCTTGGGTGACTTTTTTTGTTTCATAACTATATGATCTCCTGAGAAGATGTCACATTTTGAGAGGCCACATCCTTTTTCAGAATAAGCATGAAAGATATATTTACCTGAGTTAAATCCTAAAATAATTGTTTTAACTACTGAGGAACTGAGTTGTAACCAGAGTTTATACCAGAGAACACAGGATGACTACCTTTGATGTGTGCCTGTTTAAAGTTGTACAGTGATGGTCCTTTTTGATTGCTTTCACTTTTTCGCTGGAAACAAAGCTCATATTGACTGGAACAGTAACATACTTCTGCCTTAAAATACTAATTATGAATTAGAAGCATCAACCTCTTGTGTTTGCAGGCCAAAACCCATTCTGACTGAGGCAACCTCATTTGTACACTCCTGCAAGTCTGAAATTTTAGTATCACCTAAAGCTAGGTTCTGAGATTTCTGTGCCACTGTATGACAGCTAAGGGTGAAGAAGGAATCTAACACCACTTTGCCATCCAGATATTTAAGAGACACACTAAACACACCAGTAAACTTGTAAAAAAAAAATCACTCAATTATTGTAGAAATATGGAAAGAGGCCTCACATATGGACATATCCTGACATCTTGTTTTTTGCTTAACCATACCAAGTCTGTAAGCCACATTTAAGTTTAAAATTAATTACTCATTTATACTGTCAGGATTTTATAGTGCCTGGCCCATACACATCTGAATCTTCTAACCGTTTATCCCTCTCAGACGTTGTGTTTCTACCTTTGGTGACACAAACTGTATTTAGATAAAATAAATTCAAGGGTCGCTAAACCTATATTGTTAACTTGTAGCTGGAATACAATGTCTTGCTCACAGGGACACACATGCCCTCTGTACATGTACAAGTCTTAAAAAACTAGTATTGGTGCAATGCATAGCAACAGTTAAATACAATATTCTTTTACAGCATTTCTATATATTTTTCTTAGTTTAAAATTCAGAATATGCATTCCCCCTTTACAAAGTCACTGCAAGAGTTTCTTTCAATTCTCAGGATAATGTGGCTGTAAATTATTGATGTGTCTCTGGGGCTTAGATAGAATCCTTGCTGTACTGTGCGACTATGTGCCACAGGTTCTCCTGTAGAAGCACCTGTATGTGTTTCTTGATGGCTTTGACTACCACTGAAGCACAGAAGTTGGCAAATGTTCTGCTAGGCATTTTCAGCAGTGCAGGTTATCCCAGAAAAATACTAACAGATAGAGGTATTACCTTCCTGTCAGATTTGCTGGCCTGTTTGTGGAAGTGTAATAGTCTAAAACACTTAAATTCTTGCCTCTGCCAAGGCCAATGGTCTGGTGGAGAAGATAAGTTCTACTCAGAATACCATACAGAGTGTATTTTGAAAATGTACCTCCATTTCCTCTTTGCATGCAGGGATGTGCCCCAAAAATCCAAAGGATGTTTGCCCTTTGAGATGCTTTATGGTAATAAGGTGAGAGGGGCCCTAGATTTAATTTGTGATGAGTGGGAGGGTGTTTGTGATTCCCACTAAGATTTTGCTGTGGACTGTGCCCTAAATATCAGAGCTATGTTTAGGAAATTCATGCCAATGTCCAGGAGCACCTGGCACAAGCATAACAGAAAAAAAGTTTGGTATTACAGGACAGTCTGAGCTGTAGAGCATTCTGTAGGGCTGCAGAAGACAGTGCTTATTACTGTGAGACACAACAAGTTTACTCGGTCATTGCCCAATTGAGAAGAAGTGGAGTGATGTTAACTATATAACAGAATTGCCAGGCAAGACACAAAAGCGCAAACTTTACCATTTTAACACACTAACATGTCATAAATGTCCTGGTAGTCAGTATCTTCAGTGGGTAGTAGGACCAAAATGGGATCTGGTGTTAGAGCTCCTCAGTGAGGCTCAAACTAGCAACCTGTAGTTGTACTCAATGTGGGGAGAAAAGAATATATATATATATATATATATATATATATATATATATATATATATATATATATATATATATATACACACACACACACACACACACACACACACACACACATATACATATATGTATATATATAGGTTCCCTGCTGCAAATGTTTGAGTGTGTGTTTGGTTGACAGTTGTTTATTCGACTGCTTTTGATCGACTAAACAGCTGGTTGACAGGTGTCTGACTGCACAATTCCTGTAGATGGGGAATATACCCTTACCACATGTTTGTACAATCTCGGAGTTAATATATATATATATATATATATATATATATATATATATATATATATATATATAAAATTAGCAGGGGTTGTCAGGGGTGCAGCTCCCCAAGTGGGGGGTGTATTTATTTCTTTTTTTAACTGTAAAGTTTGCATGCATGAAGGTTGTTTCTCGATTCAAGCATAGTTGTGAGCAATATACCTACCTACCTATATATATATATATATATATATATATACACACACTATATATATATATATATATATATATATATATATATATATATATGTGTGTGTGTGTGTATATATATATATATATATATATATATATATATATATATATACACATATTTTTTCCATGTTTAATGTGCAGTATTATTTATGGCAAATTCACAGGTAGTAAATCTTGTATTACTTTACCTTACACATGTATTTAAAATTGATTTCAAAACAGTCAGAACTTTTAGTCAGTTAACTTATAATGAACTGTGCATCAAAGCAAAAGGATAAATGTATATAATTAGTTCTTAAACAATGTGCATTTATCTGAAATGTTTTATTGCAGGAGTGTCTCTGATATAAGTGCCGAATATCTTACAGTGATTCTATTAACAAACATCTCACAGATTTTTCATTTTTTTAATGTTTAGGTTGTTCTGTCGACAACAGTGAATGTTGATGGTCATGTACTGGCAGTTTCTGACAATATGTTTGTGCACAATAATTCCAAACATGGTCGGAGGGCGAGACGACTTGACCCCTCTGAAGGTACGGACCCTTGTCTGGAGTATGGTACGCAACTATGACTAAGTAATATTAAATGCCTTTTGGTCAGTTTTCAGAAATCTTCATGGAATAATGAAATGTGATATAATTCAGTGGGTCTGGAAGAATGTGAAACTTTGTATTATATTTTGTAAAAATGTGAACTGATGACAGAAATGTATAACCAGTTATAGTGAGCCATGAGAGTTATGTGGATTCTGTTTTTATTATATCCTCCATCTATTCTATTTTTTATGTCTACTTCCTTCTAGGCCTGTGTTTCTATTACTTTGATCTACTGTCCCTCTCAAGTATCACAGCCTTGCATCTATAGGCATCTCCAGTAAAATTTAACCTTAATTTTCAATATGGTGGGTTTGGAAGCTAGTTGGGGAATGTGAAAATCCTTGACCCAAGGCAGACTGTCACAAATGATCATTTATTGGATGCTGGATCGCTCATCGCATCTCTGTGGGCACCACATGCATAATATACCACTGACATTTGTCCAGGCTCAGGAGTACACTAAGTAACTCCCCAAACCTGTTCTCAGTGAAGAAAGCAGTTACTTGCCACAGACTAATCCACCCCAGCACACACACACAGACCACGTTGACTGACATATCTTCATTTTTTTTAATGTAAGGAAGAGCTGTCTGCACAATCTAAATGGTCACATGACATGTCAGGGCTCTGAAATACTGTTTAGTCAGACACAAATAAAAACCTTCACCACAGCCAAGAAATGCCTTGGAAGAAGTGAAACTCTCTCTTCAATTATTGCCAAAGTTTAACCTTAAATTTACCAAAGTTTTAATAAAAAGTTAGTATCAACCAAAGATAAGTAAGCCAGAGGCGCCAGAAGCTGTTGAAGACTTGGGGGGGGGGGGAGGGTGAGAGGGGCACGTAGTGATCTAAAAAGGGCAATTTTTAAAAACTATTTACTACCACAACATAAGTTCACTTGGAGGACATGTTATGCTTAGCCAATTTCCCTTTTGGTGCTTGAATTAACATTTCCTGATTGGTTTTACCTATCCCATGGTTGATAATTGTATATTAGCCCTAGTGAGAATAAATGTAACCATACTGTAAATAATTTGAGGGGACCGATGTAAGGGATGCAGCATTTAGGAACTGCCTTTATCCATTAGTGACATGAGGGGCAAACCTGGAGTACATTTTCTTTTACCCATCCTTAAATCCAAGTTGCATTTGAATATGGACAGGGATGGGCTTTGTTTTACTTGAATGGATAGTCTGTTCTGGAACAATGGTAGCCTCTGTGATAGATATCCGTCTCTCCACAACATTCAGTTTAGATACCCGGACTGAGTATTTCTGATGCCATTTGACTTGCTGATGTTCAGTAGGTCCATCTGTATTAGGTCGGAGGATGCCTTGTATGCCAGACATGTCACCTCTAAGCACTCTGTAGGATACTGAGTATAGTGATAAATCTTTGAGGTGGTCCATGCAAGACCTATTGTTTAGGATTTGTATTCTTTTAGTAAGGTATCTCTGTGGGTATTCCAATTATTGCATGAGTCTGGACAGATACATGCCAAAGTGGGCATTATACAAAATGATTGACCTCATGAGGGCTTTGTAAAAGGGGACAATAGCATCTCTAAATCTAGTCAGAATCAATTTGTTTATAAGCTGTGCAATATAGAAAGACTTTCTTATGACTCTGTGCACATGTTGGTCAGAAGTTAGGTCACTGTAACACACAAGTTCCCAAATGCCAAACAACTGGGTCAATTCTCAAGGGGCATTGTTAGTTTGGCAGTTCCCTGGAGTAGATGACTTCCCAAAGGATAAGATAATGTATTCCTTGGAGTTTAGTTTCAGTTCATGATTCTGGCACCGGTTATTGTTTGGGACAAACCTTCCTGCATGATGGTTAAGTTATTTGGGGATTCAATAACTGCTCCTAGCTTGTAGTCATCTCAAACTTAGTTGGCCAAAAGCCCTTTGGCATTTCCTTCCTTTTACTTCTGAGATGTATATACCAAACAGAAAAAGTCTCAGCACCAAACCCTGGGGAACTCCATTGGTGACTGGTCTCTTTCCCTGTTTTGATCTCCTGCATCCTGTGAGCAAGCATACATGTATGCGTTCTTTGATTCACCTTCCTGATTGTATTAACCTGATTGTATTGAATTATATTCCTTGTATAATACAGCACCATTTGTTAGAATGTTTTTTAGATTTGTAGCTTGGAACAGTCTTATAGTAAGCAATGAAACAAAATGTATGAACCAATAATGACAAAATTACCCATTTCAGAAAATTTCAACTATAAAAGGCCACTCAAACTTCTGTCATTACAATCCACCAATATCAGTAAATATGCAAAATCTCTGCAGATGTCATCTAAATAATTCCACATTAGAGGGATCTGTAACTAATGAAGAGGTTGCTGCTAGCAAACAACTTTATATTTCATTGTTTCATCTACAAATAAAGTGCCTGTTGCTCTTGAAGAATACATTTCCTATGTTACATTAAAAAAATGATAAGCTAGTAATTTTGCAAAGGGAAATGGAAGGCAAACTGATAACAGAAACATAGTTACTAGGTAAGTCCTCCAAAGGAAGACATTCATAGGGCTTTAGCATCCACTCCCTTTAAAGTACAACACAGTATAGTATCACCGATCCATCTGCATACTGTGGGAGTAGAACCCACATCCTTCTGTATCAAAAGCAAGTATACTACCTGTTGTGCTACTAACAATACAACTTAGCATAAGTAGCACTAAACTTCTCTTTCCTTGTAAAATCCACTTGACACTCAACTAAATCTCTCAACTTCACAGCACAAGAAATCTGGAAAAAGCCAAAATTTATTTTGGGGGGGGGGGGGGGCAAAGGTCCAAAACCAGGGACACATTTTAAATATTGCTTGTATAATCTTAGAATAAAGTGTTTTGTATTACCATGGGTTTCCTGAAAGATAGGAAAACTGAAACTTAAAGGGCGATCATTATTTAGTGAATTCAGTTCTCGCTGATTTACCAGAGAAAACACAAATTTTAAGAGGAACAGACCAAAAATATGACCTAAATATGCTGTGAAAATCTGAACAGTTGAGAGCTATGGACTCAACTCCCTGAATCACAAGTGGTGGTGTGGGTAAAGAATTCAGGCTCTTGTTTGTGTCTGAGTGACACTAACCACCAGGTATACCTACCTGGGGCATGTCACACAGACACAGACACAGACACAGACACACACACACACACACACACACACACACACACACACACACACACACACACACACACACACACACACACACACACACACACACACACACACACACACACACACAGGAGCAGCATAACTCCTGCAAATAAAAGAACAAAACTCTCCTCACCGGCATGACTCTGGCAGCACCAGCAGAACAACAGCAGCTTAACTCCTGTAACACAGAGCAATAAGAGAACAAGAACAACTAGTTTAGTTAGTTTAACTTCTGCGTGCGAATCCACGTTAGCATGAAAACTCCACTTCATTAATTTTTCCCGACAGATCTTGCAGCTGTAAAAGTGGGGGGGGGGGGGGGCTCTATGGTTCCGGTGCCCATGAAGTAAGCAAGGGATGAAAAAAAAACATAACTGATGATGAAACTATTTTTCCATAATCATTTCACTTGTTTTGTTATTGTGCTCATCTACATGGACTAGGCTACAGAATTTGTAGCTTTGTTATATTGCTGTCTTATCTTCACAAAAACAGTTTGTTTATGCCAAACGAGGATCATACTTTAAAGTCTGGCAGTTGAGTTAGAGGAGTAATGGGCTGTTAATGAGCTACTTCTTGTAGTGCAGTCATGCGAGGTTTGATTCTCTCAGCCTCGTCTAACTGCGTGACTCTGAGGAAGCCACTTAACCAGACACTGCTCCCAGGCAGAGTGTGGAAGAAGGTCCATGGAGATCATTGCTCTACCCCAGGAAACAAATACAAAATAAAGTAAAACAAAATGCCATGTAACACGAGCAATAAAACATGTTTAATACAAACACTAATTTATTTTTACATATGCCTTGTCAGGTTTTTCAAAAATCGTTACAATTCTTGTTAACTCATTTATATAAACTCATGAAAACAAGTACACTGCTGCTATCAAATTCCTTATTAGTTTTTTAAAAACACATCCATACAAAACCACTTTTTATTCCACCTTAGTGTTGCACGGTATTTTATTTTAACTATCTCATTGACTTACTTTTGAACTCACCTTTGGCAATAAGCTTACTTTGGTCCACCAAAACTTCTCTGGCAGATAACATTCAATAGTCCTGCATTTACCCAGCTTATTTTTAAAATGCTCATCTGTATCACAGAGCAGAAGGAAATAAGGTAAGCTATTCTATAGCAGTGATGCTCTTTGCTTATCTAAAGTATCCAGTTTTCTTGTCAGTTTGTAATTATGACTAAATAGTGACATTTTTAGTAAAAAAAAAATATATAGGATAACATTTAAGAGCTTAAAATTCGGATACTGTGCAGTTGACATCTTTAAGCCAAAACTGCAGTTCACTTTTACTTTCTATAAATTATAAATAAATATGAATAACATATTGGTCACCCACTGTTTGCCATATCCTTAGTACTTCTTATCAGTCTAGTTACAAATATAGAATACAGAAAAGATAACTATGTTCTGTGAATGCCATAACCGTGGGATCTATCCAGCATTAATATAGCTCATTGTTCCTGCTTCCTTGCCCTTTCATAGTCATTGTAGTATCACATATTTCTAATCAATATATGTTATGACTGTTATCACATGCTAGGAAGTCAGAAGTTGGGATACCTAGGTTAACACTTTTGCAAACCTTAGAGTTGGAGGACTGTATTATAATATAAGAATGGATAGGGAGGCACAATGGCATAGTGGTTTGTGCAACTACTTCACAGCGCTTGGTCCTCCAGTTTGGTTCTCAGCTGGGGTGCCATCTGTGTAGAGTCTGCACATCCCCCTGTATCCACGTTGGTTTTTGTCTGGTGTTTTAGTTTCCTCCCACATTCCAAATCCATGCTGTAAATGGACTGATGTTCCTCCAAACTACACATAGATATGAGCGCTGTGGGGCATTGAGTCTTGCAAGGGGTTGGTGTCCCATTCAAGAAAGTTCCTCTGCCTTGTGCCACATGAGTGCCATGATAGGTAAGTTCTGCCTGCCTTATGCCATGGATTATGGAGTAACTGTAAAAAGAATAACACATTAATCTATTTTTATTCTAGTTAAAACTGAAAAAGTTGATTAGCCATTTAGTTATCTAATGTGAAATAGTTTTAAATAAGCAATTATTCTGAAGATACACAGATGTAACCAGTTTTCAGGTCCAGTTTGTATTTCACCATCAAGACATCTGTAATGAGTGAAGAAAATATCTCCCAAGACTGACCTTTTGTAGTGTGCTCTTATACTTTTTATCCTTACTGTCATTTCCTTTCTCTTAACAATGACTGTGCCACAGTATAATGCAGTGGTTTATGTCTGTATTAAAGAAGGAATCAGAATTAAAAATACAAGGAAGTATTTATGTAATGTGGATTGCCTTGCATTTTCTTGCACTGAACCTCAGCTGCCATCAGCAAACTCACCCAACAAGTCTACTCTCTGTACGAGAGTCCTTATGCTAACTGCTTCTATTGCCACTGTGCCAGTATTGATGCCAATGCCCAGTCCTGATCTCCGCACATACTGTGACAGCTGACACAAATAAGCTGAAGGTCCTTTCTCTGGACATTTACCCCTTCTATCACACTTGTTTTTCTTCATAGTAACTACATTTTCACCCAACTAATCATTCTGAAACCTATTCTTCTACCACCTAATTTTTATCACTCATTAAGAATGTTTCAGATACTCTTCTGAACTCAGGTTGGTCCTATCCACAGGCTTACTTGTGTCTACCTCCACCATTACCCAGTCGTATACTCAGCACACATTTGACTACAGGACGTGTTCGTTGTAAACCCATGCTGATTTCTACTTATGTATTAGACTGTTTACTTTTAGACACTGTGTTAATATAATTCTGAAAAAAATCCTTTCCCTGATCTTTACTCTCAAGGTCTTTCATACGGTCAGCAGATACCTCAACAGAAATGATGCCTCACTGTCACCCACAGTGCATTCATTATTCTCTCTGTGGAATGTTTTTGGCTCTGCAAGGTACAGCTATTGACAAATGGAAGCTCATCTGTCAACATCTGTTTTTGTCATTATTTCCTTTATCCTATGTCTATTTTTGCTTAATGTTCCCCTTTGTATCATTTCAGCAGTTTGATCTAATTAATGGTGAAACGAGTGACATCACTCTGCACAGATGACTGGTACTTCATCAATTATGATGTCACATTTGAGAAGACAGAATGACTTTTGAATACAGTATGGCTTGTTTTAGAAACAAATGGGGCAGGAAACAATGTCGGGCAAATTTTCTGTGCCAAGAAAATACTTACTGAAGAGATTTCAGTCTGTGATGAAATATATTAGTCACAGATTTTTTGATGTGACTACAGTTTTTAAATGTATCTGATATAGAAATGAAGGTCATGGGGTCAACATTTTTTTAAAATAATGGGCATCTAGTTTCAGAACATGGTAGGGGCAGTATGTGTCATAATGACAGGCACTAGTGCAGTGTGAAAAGTGTTAGCAGAGAAGTGCAGGAACTGATATGTGCTGATATGACAAGATGTTACAACAATTTGTCATAAAAAAACATGGCCTGAAGAATTACTTAATCGACACATACCTTTTCCTTAGAATTGTAATTTTTTTGTGTGCAACTACATAAATAAATATGTTTTATAGTGGAATCATCTAATTTATGGCTATAGCTATAGAAACTTTTAATGGAGTTGTTGATTTCAGAAGTACATATCAAGTGTCAGCAGAAAGAAGCCTGTTGTTGTTGTATCTTTTGGCTTCTCCCGGTTAGGGGTCACCACAGCGGAACTCCGGACCGCTAATGATTGGCAGTAGATTTTTACGTATTGACTTGCCAGGCCTGACGCACAACCTTCAACGAAGGTACGCCCATTCACGCATGTTTCCACACAGAAGACGCTTTAGCTGAGAATCGAAAGAAGCCTATTGTAAAAAAGTAAAAAAAAAAAACTCTGTTTAATTTTGTTTTTTGATGCGCACAGCATTCTGATGTCATCCCTTCTCCTTGAATGCCAAGATTTACAATTTTAGTTTGTGAGCCCCAAACCATAGACTGTTTATTGTATAAATCAAAAGCAATATTATTAATAAGTTTAAAATTATCTTGAAAATTTCAACACAATTCTTTATTCTACTGTATGCATGTCCGAAACGTAAAACAACACTACTATATATTTAAAAAGAAATATATATGTATATATGGGTCTACTTCTGTAGACCAAAATTACACTCTACTGAAACTGAAATCCGCAAGGCAAATCTACAAAAACTACAGTTTAACGAAACTACAAACTACAGAATGATGAAACACCGAACAAAGAACTTTGAACACGTTTCTGGACCTTACCTTTTCCCCACTGTAGTGTGCCTCGGATCTCGGAGTTGGTATATAAAATGTGCATGGACCCCCCTGCAAAAACATCAATAAAGGTACGTTTTTCACTTAAAGTTTTAAAATGTGTTGAGTATCTGTAGAGATGTTTAATATTCGATGTTTGGTAGTTTGCAGTTTTGTTAAACTGTAGTTTCGGCAGATTCATCTCATTGATTTCAGTTTCAGTAGAGTGTAATTTCGATCTACAGAAGTGAACCCTTAGCATTGCTTCACCTTTCTGAGCATTGACTGGGTAATCCATCTTATTTATTTCAGTACAGTGCTCTGCTTTTCACTTTACTTAGATATCACCTAAAATGTTCTGTGACTTGCTAGGCATCAGTTATCAGCCACAAGTTCACAAAACAAATCGCCCAAAGGGTAAATAAACTAGTAAAAAACACAAGTTGAAAAACACAAGCCAAAGCACTCTTCCAGTGGGTTTTATTGTAGCTCCACAAACTTAGCGCTTTCACCATCCACTAATGGCATCATCAGAGTTGCTGAAGTTTTTTACTTTAGACATTATACGTGTGTGTTCTAGAGGTATACACACCTTGACACCAAAATGTTTAGATTACTACTAAGCCACTAAGAAATATAGCTACAGCACTGTAGCATTATTACTTCAAAATTCTAAATGCCTGATGATAAGAACAGTGACTACTGGAGGACCACAGTGGTCAGGTCTTGGTCTAGTACTCTTCAGCAGAGGACAGGCAGAACAAGGCCCAGCCTATTCCCTGATGCCATGAAGACAGGTACAGCTGCAATTGATGTCTAAGGAGTGGTTTGGAAAGCTGGTGGAATTAGGTTTCACTGCAGACATATACAAAGTACAACAACTGGGTTATAACTACCCTGCTGTAAGATACCAACTATGGGAATGGAAATTATGAAAAAGAGAGTAAGAGAAGGTTTGCAAAAGTTGCTCACATCTGGAATGGACCACTAGGAGAAGAGTGGAAAGGTAGTTGCAGCAGCAAACAGAATGCTGGGGGCATCCTCAAGGGAACTAGATTCCAGAAGCAAAGAGTTAATGTTTTTCACTTTACAGGGCCCTGGTCAGCCTACACCATAAGTATTATGTGCAGTTTTGGAGTGCATGCAAGGAGAGGGACATCAGGGTATTTGATGGACTCCAAAGGAAAGCCAGCAGAAAGATGAATGGGTACAAGTGAAAAGCTATGACCAGATACTAGAGGAGCACAGAAAAGATACTAGAGGGATGATAGGGGTGCAGAATAGAAGATATCAGCCTAACCAATAAGAACAAGGGCTCACAGACAACAGACTGTAGGAAACTACTCTCAAGTTCTCCAAAAGTTATTATGTACATAGGGGATTTCAGATATATGGAATGGACTACTAGAAAGAGTAGTGGAGAGGGAACGTATAAAGGCATTCAAAAGGATATGAGACAGGTGGAAAGGGTGATGGAAAGTGTGGGAATGGAGGACATGTACAAAGTAGAAGGCACTTGAATGGCAGAGAAGACAGGGTCTCCTTCTGACATCAAGCTAATTTAAAGGGATGAAAATGCACCTGCAAGTCATTTTATTTATTTTCACAAAGCCATCCAGATGTACATTAACAGCAGACTTTTTTAAAAACTCTACATCCATGTGTGCTTTTGGGTCCTCACTAGAATGACAGAGTTGCATGGGTCAGTAAGGAGAAGCTGCATACTTTGATTCATACAGAACTCGTGAACCTTCACGTCCAGCATGTTTATTCTGCACATGCTTGGTCAGTGGCTTTCTTGTGCTCATGCTACTGTCCATCCACAAACCACCGGTACTTGCTTGTCTATGAGGAGGGTAAGACTACAGTGAGTTTTCTTTTATTCTGTAATTGAAAATAGGTGCTTGGTCAATGCAAATTATTCTAAGGAAGTACTGGTCACTATATTTAGGCTGCATGATGATTTAAAAAACATTACTTTAATTTTAAGTAATGGTGGTGTTGATCTTTTGTGGCAAATTGACCAGCTAGCCATAAGTCACCCAAGACATTGTTTTATTGTGCTCCTCTGCACTCCCTATAGCTGCCTCAGACAAGCCCTCATTTGCAGAAAACCTCAGGTTGATGCAGACGTTATTGGATAGACTTCTAACTCCTTGCACTTTATCCAGAAATGCCTTAATGAGTATCCTGGGAAGATGTTGACAGAGTACTGGGAAATCCTTCCTGTGTAATGTGTCATTAAGAATGTAATGTTTGCAGCCTGGAAGCTTTCTATTATGCGTTTCCTGTTCCCACAAAAGCTGATACTCTCTCCAACCTCCCCAATGAGAAAACCTGGTAGGCTCATACATGATCTTTGTGGGTAAGTATATGTTGAGGAGATCTAATCACCTTTACACTGTACTGCCTGATAAGGAGCCCAACATTCTGTTAAAAGTGGGCAAGAGTGTTTTCTCCTCAGCTGTTGTGGGGTTCACATCCATCAAATGCATTTCTCACATGTCCAGTTTTTTTTATACTTACTATATTCACTTTTTAACGGGCAGAAACTACTAAGCACAAGCATTCTTTCCAGGGTGATCAGAGAACACTGTATGATTAACTGACTTGCTTGCAGTTGTACAGCAGATGAATGGAGGCTAACAATATCAAATCCTTGACTACAGGATAAAGCTCATTAGCCAATCATAGCCTTCATCCACAGAACTAAATTGTCAGGTTACAGTCCTCCTTATGTTAGGAACTAGGGAAGTTGCCAGGTGTTCCTCATTCTGGAGTCACCCTAACACAGTTTCTGCAGTGGACCTCCATGTAAGCTTCCACATTCTATAATGTAATTTAGACTGTGCTGACAGTATGCCTAGGCAGAAGGTTCTAGGTATGATCCCCCACAGGAAGGCATGGTTAACGCTGTTTGCCCTTAAGGTTCAGGTGTAATGTGCACTAGAGCAAACAGTACTGAATGTTAGGGAGTGTCTTCACAAAACATCCTTGTAGTTGTTGAATATACCAGGAAGAATAAGACGCCACCTTGTAGAATGAGGTGGGTCCCTAACCATCAGTCAAGTCCTGACTTCCCAGGACATCACATATATGTTATCCAAACGGGTGACGGTGACCCCCCCCCCCGTTCAGTCAGTATCTGGACTACAGGCTAGACTGTGCAGCTGTGTGAGTTTCACCCAGCTCATAGAGTCTAGGACCACAGCTTTTTTCATATGTTTATGGTCTGCCATGTCATAGAGAGGTCTACTACCAGAATGAACTCTGCTCAGGACACTATCTGCCTCCACATGGATCATGGGAAAAGCCAAGACCATTCTCCTAAAAGCAACAAGAATGGCTCTCCTACCTTTGGAATAAAGCCAGGGAGTTTAATTCCAACTTTTATTTCTTAGAAGAGGATAGAATTGTTCTTTCTTCCTTTAAAACAGGATAGAATCGTTCTTTCTTCCTTTAGAACAGGATAGAATCGTTCTTTCTTCCTTTAGAACAGGATAGAATCGTTCTTTCTTCCTTTAGAACAGAATAGAATCGTTCTTTCTTCCTTTAGAACAGGATAGAATCGTTCTTTCTTCCTTTAGAACAGGATAGAATCATTTTTTCTTCCTCATTCTCATTTTGAATGGCAGCTGTTTAGCTGAGCACATTTGGTAGGTGAGGATGGTCACTCTGGTTAGAGGTTATGTCCCTGCTGTGGTGTCCTTGAATATGAGCAATGCTTTTTAGGACAGCATTGTATGAGATTAGATAAGGATGTTCTTTAAGTCAGCTCTTGGCAAGGAAGTTTCATTGCAAAGTATTGCTGTTTAGTCCTCACTTCTGTGCTCATAGTGTTTACCAAGATGGTAGCCCTGTTAATAAGGCCTTAAAGGAAAAAGAAAATAATTTGCTCTTTTATTTCAAAGATTGAAGCCTACATCAGCCAGACGTCTTTTTTGAGTCCTAGTCAGCAGATTGCCTATATTTCTGTAGAGGTGAACACTGCTTGGTTTTATTCATTTCTGCCCATAAAGCGGAAGACGGCCCAAAGTATATGTGTGTGTATCTATATCCACACACATACACACCCACACACAAACACACACACACACACACACACACACACACACACATATGTATAAATGTATGGACACACATGCACGCGCTCACACACACACACACACACACATCTATATATATATATATATATATATATATATATATATATATATATATATATATATATATACAAATGTATGCACACACACACACACACACACACACACACACATATATATATATATAAATGTATACACACACACACACACACACACACACACACACACACACACACACACACATATATATATATATATATAAATGTATGCACACCTATGCACGCGAACACACACACCCACACACACACAAACACACATATATATATATATATATATATATATATATATATATATATATATATAAATGTATGCACACACATGCACACACACATCTATATATATAAATGTATGCACACACATGCACACGCACGCACACATACATATATATATATATATATATATATATATATATATATATATAAATGTATGCACGTGCGCACACACATATACACACACACACACACACACACACACACACACACATATATATATAAATGTATGCACACACATGCACACACACATCTATATATATAAATGTATGCACACACATGCACACGCACGCACACATACATACATATATATATATATATATATATATATATATATATATATAAATGTATGCACTTGCGCACACACACACACACACACACACACACACACACACACACACACACATATATATATAAATGTATGCACATACATGCACACACACACATACATAAATATATATATATATATATATATATATATATATATATATATATATATATAAATGTATGCTTGTGCGCGCACACACACACACATATATATATATATAAATGTATGCACACACATGCGCGTGTGCACACACAGACACACACATGCGCGTGTGCACACACAGACACACACATGCTATACTCTTTTGTTGTTTGCCTATAGTAACTCTTCCTTTTCTTCTACTCCACCCCCTGGGAAGATACTAAGAAGATAACAAGACTGACTGTCTCCTTCCACATCAAGAAGATATAAACTCTTATAGATTAAAATATTGTAACAAGTTGTTTTTACTTTTGTCTTTTGGCCTGGGTCATGTCTGCAAAGTGTCTTCTCACTAGTAGACCTAGCCAGTTAAGAAATGTATAAATATGTAAATAATCAATCATGCAGAATGTCTTGTGTGTGTTAAAATGAAGCAGTATAATAATGCTTGTAGTAACGGTCTAACTGAAAAGACAGAAACATAAATACGTTATATAAGGTCAGGAGACTCTTACACCATCTCACCAGCTGATGCTCTGTTTCTGTGTTATTACTTCTCATGTCACTGCTCATGCCTGAATTTCTGCAATATGATTCATAAATTTTTAACAACAGTATGATCATTATCCTACCTCTATCACTTTATTTTAGTTAATGAAGTTTGTTATGTTTTACTAATGCAAATATAAGTGCTAATTGTCTCATGATGATAGGTTATGGCTACTTTAGATTTTCAATTTTTTTTTTACTCCCCTGTATGCCTCCAACTGATCATTACCTATTAAACATCATCTCCTATAGCTCCAAACCCCCTAGTCCTTTTCACCCCTCCTGGATGGGGCTGCGTCTGATTAGAGTGAATGGAATGGGAGTATGGCTTAATAGCTGGCATTTTCCCCTGGCTGTGGCTGTCATGGGTGGAGTTGTAAAGTAGGAAGGGAAATGGAAAGTAGGACAGGGGGCACAGACTGGAGTTAGGATGCCTGCTGCATCATATATGCTGCATTGTACTAGGAAATGTTTTGTATGCCTTAGCTTCTGTTGACAAGCTGGGCTAACACCATTTAGGTGGGCATGCAGTGGAGCCAAGAAGAAAATTTATCCATTATTTGCCTGCTAACCCACAATAGCAACTGCTACTGTCACATCCCTAGTGTCAGCACTGGGGCTTGTGAACTATTGTGACCTCTGTAGCCCTCCCTTCATTATCCCCCTGAAAGAGCAAGCAAGCAAATGCCTCATTATTTCTCTACTATCTGGCCAGCTTCAACAATTTCCTATGCTGCTATTTGAACTTGGATTGCCTGGGTTGTATTCATAGCATGTCTCTGCATTCCAGCAGAACTGACAATGATGTTAAGGGTATGATGGAAATGCTCCGTGACATCATTCTCAGTTTATTGAAAAGATCAGTTTAACTTGTTGGTAAAGAGTCAGGCTTTAAGAGTAAAACACTCACAAGATTGTTTTCCACTGAAAATGTTTATATGCTAAGCTGCCTACTATTTTGAACATTCTTTTTTGTGCTGATAGTTGCAGATTTGGAAATGCAGTTTTGAGTTCATTTATTTGCTCTTTTGTCTAAGCCATATACCAGATGTTAATATCAGTGAGCTAAGAGGTACACAGAAACTGACCTCGGAGTGAAAGCAGTATTACAGAACTCTGGTATCTTTCCCCTGATATCCCTTCTCTGTCAGTGAGAAGGGTTGACGATCACCAAACTGACAATCTGACATTATTTCATTACAATGTTTTGTTTCCTTTTTTTCAAACCTGCTCTATATCAACCAAAAGCAGAATTAATGAACTGGAAGAAAATGATTGAATCAGTAAAGAATTTGCAGTGGTGTTAATATTTCCCAGTGGGCAGTGAAATGCTAGAGGAAAATCCCAGAATTCTGCACTCGCAAGTCATCCAGTTTTTCTTTGACTGATTGGATGTGATTGACTGGCTGCTCAGAGCAGGCTCAAGTTTTTGGAGTCCTGCCAAAGTTCTTCAC
Source organism: Protopterus annectens (assembly GCF_019279795.1). Lineage (NCBI taxonomy): Eukaryota > Metazoa > Chordata > Ceratodontiformes > Protopteridae > Protopterus > Protopterus annectens. Next base: position 593,535,811 of record NC_056743.1, read on the forward strand.
CACCTCTGACCTTGTCAACATTGAGAATAGAGTGATGGATTGAGCTTGGATATGGCCTGGAAACCATATTGGGCTCCTGATGGGGTATGAAGTCCACCAGGGTCTGCATATGGAATAGCATATATATTTAATATAGTCAATAACACTAATAGAATATAATATGTTGTTTCTGTGAGCCAAAAGCAGGCAGGAGGCTGCTTTGTAAATTAAAAGCAATACTTCTTTCATATTTCAATAAGAAACAACTGTTGAAGTAGTCACTATGCAACACATTTCTTACTTTATTTTAACATAACAAAATGTGTTTGACACAGGACTGTAAAATAAAAAGTAATCACTGCTGTTTAATGTAGCATTTTAAGAAAATTTTAAGCAGTTAATTGTGTTTTTTCTTTCTTTAGCCACACCATGCATCAAGGCTATTAGCCCAAGTGAAGGTTGGACGACAGGAGGTGCTATGGTGATTATTATAGGGGATAACTTCTTTGACGGATTACAAGTAGTGTTTGGAACAATGCTCGTCTGGAGTGAGGTGAGTCAGCTGAACATCTGCTTATTTGGTGAACATTGCTTAATTTTCTAATTGCATAAAGAGTATTACTTGCTGTTAACATAATAACTTTCTCATAAAGAATAATATTTTCTGAAATGATTCTTTTTAAATTGCAGATTAAGTAACCTAAATGTTTGCTTTGTTTAGTCTGAGTATCAGCACAGTTTGGTACTACACTTTAGGTTATTATATATATTTGCGGGCATTTTCTCCCTCAATTATGATACTCTATACAACCATACAGCTTTACAGTGAATTGTCGCAGAACTCACACTGACTACAAGTGATCAAATAACTGTTCTCTTATAAAACACATCACCCAATATCATGAATGTTTCAAATACCACACATTCAATCAATATTCATGCAAATACAAACAAAATCCACACTATAAACAAAAATCGCACATGCATTTTTTTTCAGTTAAACATCATGATATATCCTAACTCATGAGATCAAATACCAGATGGGAAAGGGTATATTCCCAATCTCCACTGTACAGTGATCTTGCACAACAGAATACTGGCACTTCTCAATCAGATGTTCCAAAATCTCAATAGCTTGTGGCTTTGTTTGACTGTAAAACAGCTGTAAACATTTAACAGGCAGTTTATTTGATCAGCTGAATGGCACAGAGCCACACACATATACACACACATACAAAGACACATGCACACACACACGTGTGTGTGTGTGTGTGTGTGTGTGTGTGTGTGTGTGTGTGTGTGTGTGTGTGTGTGTGTGCACTGTGAGTGGTTTGCCTTGTGTTTAGAGTATGTATATCCTCCCTATGTCCTGATGTTTATGTAGGTTTTCTGGGTGCTGTGATCTGCTTCCACATCTGAAAGACATGACTTAGGTGAACTGGTGACTCTCTATACTGTCCACAGTTGTGCATGCTTATTTTGCCTGTGAGTGTGTGTGTATCTGTCTTTCTATCTATCTGTTCTACAAATGTACCCAAAACTCCAACTTCCTTCTCTTTTGCACCTTCTGTTGCTAAGGTGCCAAGTTATCCTTTGTTTTCTGCAAGCATATGGACTGCCCCACACAGAAGGACCTGCAGTGGCAAACAGACATAAATTGTATCCAATCTGAAGTGCACATTGCTGGATACCAGATTTCATAACTTTTAATTATGTTAACCAAAGTAAATGCTGCTGTAGCACATATATATTACTATAGTACCTAAACGTTCCACACGGGGCACACTATGCTCTCTAGTTTTTATACCTTTTAATAGCTGTTTAGCTGGTCCCTTCTTATAGTGTATAAAATATTCTTCCAAATGTTTAACCCTTGTGTATGCATGTACATTTATATGAATGCTTGTATGTTTTGGTGTGGGTATGTGTGTCTACATATATGTAATATATATATATATAAATATATATATATATATATATATATATATATATATATATATATATATAGTTTTTTTACATACACACACATACAAGAGTTTTTTGAATATTTTCATAGTGAGGGTATTTTTAATATCATTTGGTAGGTAGCCACCCAGTGGTGTGAACCTTGGCTCTAGAAGATTGTCACTGTTGAAGTGACACCCTGACCCCATGAGTAAAAATGAGAAAAGGAGTTGTAGATAGATGAATATATTATTTCAATTTTAATTGTTTCAGTTTCATTACTGTTCTTGGGTGAATTTAATAGTCTGTGAAAGTCTTTCACCGCTTCCTTAAAAATGCTGCAAATAAATATAACCCTAGGTTGCACAGTATTCATAGCTCTAGGCCCACATATTTGTAATGATGTACCATAGGAACATAAAAATAAAATTACTTTCAAGAGCTTCAAGGAACCTCCACTAACCTATATAATAAAACAATCAAATGTCCAACTGTTTCACTTAGTAAATACCCGTAGATAGTTTACTTTAAATGAAATAGCTAGTACACTGCCATTACAACATCCTGCATTAAACAAATGGTCTCCATATTAGAAAGACTTTCATGTTGTTATTAACTTTAGAATTTCCCTAAATACCTTCTGCAGATAGGTTCATAAGGATTTCTACTTTAACATTCGGTAGTTAAAAGAACTCATCATAACATTGCTTATTAAGTAATTACATTTAGCTCTTAGCTTTTTACTGCTTGACTCTATGAATACTTCTTCTCTATAGGTGGAGTAATTTAATGCAGGCATTTACTACCATCTTTTATTGTTATAATACCAAGTGTGCTTTCTCTATTCTACAGTAATTAGATGTGTATTGTTTTTTAATTGCTTGGAATTATAGCTGAAAAATATTTAGCCCAGTCCACCTTACCCCATCCACCAGTGAATGAATGAGTGCATAACTAGAAATGAAGGCTATGTTCTCTAGTGGTTCCAGTTTTCAAGCTTGAAAAGTACCTATGTCTCCTGATCAATGATTCATCATGGCTTCGCTAGGACATTCTGTCATTATGGCCTTAAAGCAGATTATGATGTCATGTCAGTCATGAGAGTTGCACAGTCAGTGGACAATGGCATTGGCCTTAGACAGCAATGATATTGCAGCTGCAGCATTCCTGACTTGTCTAAAGTATTTTGCATTTATGGTCATACTTTAGAGTCATCCAAATGTGTACTGTAGGACATGATTACACACTTTTTTTATCACTCAACGGGTAGAGAATAAATATAGACAGCATGCTTAACCAATGTTAATTCTTTCATGTATGTGTCTAAACAGTGGAATTCTCAGTGGTGGCCACAGTTCTGTTCACTTATTTTTAAACCCTTAATTGTGGGTAACTGCTAGCCCACATTTTCATACCATTTCAATATGACATGGGAATCTGTAACGATCTCTAGTACCATTTCAATATGACATGGAAATCTGTAATGATCTCTAGTATTCTTAGGTACAAGGTTTAAGTGTGAGAATGATTTTTTTATTCACAACTGTCTGTAAAAATGTAATCTGGCTTTGAATGTCACGGCAATAAATTAAAAAAAAAGTTATGAGTATCTGGTCTCATTTCTTCACTTTAAGCTTGAAATGTAGACAGTTCTTAGCAATTTATCAACTGCATGATTAATAATTTAATGGGTACTGTGTATATGATAAAAATACCATTTTTATCCAGTCCATACTGTAGCGCTTTGTCGTATTCTGTAGCTTATAGAACAGCATTGTGCAGGGATGCCCTCTGTGATGTAGTCTACAGATTTATAACTCCATTGTCTGCTCTGCACACAATGTAATCAACTGCTAAGTAGAAGTATGTGGAAGTACACAGCTTTTACCATCCAACAGTTCCATTATGGATGTTTACATGGTGCACAAATATACTGTTCTCAAAGTGGAAAGTTTAAAAAATATATTTGAATTAAACAACGGCAGGGCCAGCAATGGATTTGACATATGACTGCTAAAAACTATTATATTCCTTACAAGAGTTTTTTCAGCTTGTAATTTACTTCTAATATAAATATACATTGAAGATTCTCTCTTAAGATTCTACCCGGATGTCCATGTTATGTTTAATTACATACAGTGTCATGCTGTATATATTATGATATTCTCACTTCTTGCATTTTTATTACAGTTGTGCATTACTTTTCTTTAAAAGTGGGCAAATGATCTTGAAAATCAGGAAATCAGGCAATATTTTTGCTTTCTCTACAGGGATAGGGAAACCTGTATGAACTAATAAATTCAAATGGCAGAAGGTTGGGTAGTTAATTATACTCCTTTGCTGTTATGTATAATGATATTTTCAGAAATTTCATCAGTTATATTATGAAATTAAAAAAACTGCTTACTTAGAACAGAAGCCTTGGGTTGCTCTGTACCTGATCCATTCATTCTTCAGTTAAATAAGTTACAGTTGAAAATTTAATACAAATATCAGACTTCAGATGTTTAAGCTGAATGTGATACCCAAAAATGTACATGGTTTAGCACTTTTGGGGCTATATTAGAAACAATTTATGCTGGGAAAAAGACAGTACTGTAAATTTACAAGGAGTTACAGGATGGATGTAATTCTGACAGTACCCTGCAGACAGCGCATGCAAAGTGTATAAGGCAAATATATAGGTGAAAAGCCAGTCATTAGTATTCTGTAGTTTACGTAGATCCCCCTCCTCAGAAAAAAATTGCAAGACACAAATTTCACAGATAGTGAATGTGTAAATTGTCAGAGCATGTCTGTAAATCACAGTGTGTCAGGTAATAAAGGGTATGCATCTTAGTACCTTTCAGAACCTAGGCAACCATAGAGTTTGCAAACAACAGGGCATGTCCCACATGGTATTTTGTGTCACATTCTGATGACATCTGTTATCTATGACATGGCTACCACTCCCATGACATGTATGCTTTATTTGGTAAACAGCCGCATCCCTAAAGGGTCCTTAATGATGGAGGCCACAAAGCCTCCCAAGCATTATTGTCTATAATATGTGTGTATCTTACTCTAGATCTAGATTTCTCTCTTTCTCACCATATATGTTGTGATGCCCATGCCCTGGCCCAGCAATCAAGGAGCCTCAATTCTCACCACTAATACCAGAGAGGGCATCTCATACAAGAGGAAAGGATAACAAATACACACAGTAAAGTACAATTTCCCTTAAGTGCACACAGAGATCACAGTCAGTCTGGGGCTGGTTGCTCCTTTGCTCACCAAATCCCCAATAAGATTCCCCTCTGGCACAGCTATAGGGTCCAGATCTCAGCCTAGCTGGCAAGCTAACCTCCAGTACACTTTGTCCAACCAGTGCTTTGTCTCCCTGCCCAAGTAGCTGACACACACACAATTTGAGATAAGTATTTATACAACTTCACAGACACTCCTGGGAAAGGCTGACACAGATTCTCCAGCCGTGCCCCTTTACCCAGATGATACGGTAGTAATTACTGCCACCACCAGCTTATATTTATCAGCTACCCAAAGGCCCTTAAAAGGGTGTCCAGTTATTACTGTGCAAAATTATTATCCAATAGTAGTGTAACGTAAACAATCTTAAGGCTTTGGAAGGGTTTATTACAGGATCACTTATAAGCATGCAATGTACTCTAGAGCTTAATTATTTCTACATAAACCAGCCACAGTTAAGATGTTTTAAAAATATTTAATAATAAATACTAAAAACACAAGGCAATACTACTACACCACAGTGCTATTTAAGAGTTCAGAGATCACACAGAAACTTAAAATAAATCAGTAGTACAGTTCTGACATCACAGAAAAACACTTGGTTCTTCTTCTTCTTTTGGCTTTTTCCTGGTTAGGGGTCACCACAGCGGATCATCTGTCTGCTCATGATTGGCAGTGGAGTTTTACAGTGTTGAGTTGCCAGCCCGGCACCCAACCTTCCACAGAAGGCAAACGCATACACTCACACCTAGGGCCAATTCAGTGTGTCCAATCTACCTACTGCATGTCTTTGGGATGTGGGAGGAAACCGAAGCACTCAGAGGAAACCCACGCGATCACAGGGAGAAAAACACTTGGTTCTAAACTTTCTAATTTTTAGTTATTTCTACAAGAAAACACACTTCTAAGATAACTTACGCAAGACAAAAGACAGTGCTGTAGGTTAGATGTCCAAGATCAAAATGCTTCATAATTTCTGGTTGTCACTGTTTAAATTGAAACTGCAGTTCAGATAAAACATTACATCATCTTTTTCACCCTTCCTGGAGTTCCCAGGCTACACATTAACTACATTTACATTCCTTTACACTTAGAGCAATAAAGGACATTCCACATGTAAATTCTGGTCATTAACTTTAGCCTTAGAATAATAGGAAGGAAGCCTTCCTCTAGCCAGCCTGGATCCGACTTGTAAAACATCAAAGGCAGTGGTGAAATAATTTTAATTTCAAAGGAAAGATTTGAAATGCTTGACTTAGTTTTTCTTACAGCAGATGGCCATGTTGCCACATTGTTGAAACAGCATTTCTTTACATTTAAGACACTAGCCTGTATTTTACATGTATATTTACAAATGCCAGAATTATGTATCATATTCTATTTGGCTAGGCTGGCAACCTTCACCCATCTTCCCCAATCTTCACATCTCTCCCTCCCAGAGAACTCAAGCTAGTTTTTCAAGTGACCCTTGATAAATGCCACTTGAGAGGGTTAGGTCTAGCTGGGTGTTCCTCATCCCATTCCCTGTCTTGAGAGCCCATCTGCATTGGCATTGCTAATCCCACTGTGGTGCTGCACTGACATATCATATGCTTGCAACCCCAGGCTCCATCTTAGCAACTTAGCATTTTGCTGACTGGCTCTGTTTAACCATGTTAGAGGGTTGTGATCTGTCATTACATTGAATTTTCTTCCATACAGATAAGGCTGAAGTTTCTGCAGTGCCCACACTATTGGCTAGACATTCTTGTTCTACAGCTGCATAGCATTCCTCCCTGGGTTGGAGCCTACGACTGAGATAAACCACTGGGTGCTCTTCCCCCTCTAAAGAAATCTGGATAAGTACAGCCCCCACCCCATGGTTTGAAGCATCCACTTGCACAACAGATTCTTTGCTGTAATCTGGACTGGCTAACACAAGGGGTCCTCCCAAAGCTTCTTTAAGCTTCTGGAATGCCTGCTCACATGCTGGGGTCCACACTACCTTATCTGGCCTATTCTTCCTAGTCAGGTCTGTGAGGGGAGCAGCTATGGTACTATAACTGGGGACAAACTTTCTGTAATACCCTGCTGTCCCTAAGAATGCCCTCACATGCTTTTTAGTAACAGGTGCAGGCCATGCCTGAATGGCTTCCACTTTGGCAGGTTCTGGCCTTATCTTACCACTCCCCACTCTATATCCTAGGTAGGAGACCTCTGCCATATCCACCTGACATTTGCTCGGCTTAATGGTCAACCCTGCCCTAAGTAGTTTGCCCAGCACCTCCCTGACATGCTGAAGGTGCTCTGGCCAGGAATGGCTGTAGATGACAATATCATCTAGGTAAACAAGGGCAAACCCTCCTGCTAGGATATTATCTACCAGCCTCTGGAAAGTCGCTGTGGCATTCTTCATCTCAAAGGGCATCTTTGTGAACTCATACAAGCCAAAAGGAGTCACAAACGCTGACTTCTCTCTAGCACTGGGAGTCAAGGGCACCTGCCAATATCCCTTGGTAAGATCAATAGTTGTAAGATACTTAGCCCCACCCAGCTGCTCTAGGGCTTCATCTGTCCTAGGCATGGGGTAAGCACTCAACTCTGTGTGACTATTTAATTTTCTGTAGTCCACACAGAACCTGGTGCTGCCATCCTTCTTTGGCACCAGCACCACTGGGGAGGCCCAGGGACTGTTGGACTCTTGAATCACCCCTAGTTCCAACATCTCCTGTACCTCTTCCCTCAGAGTCTGTCTGACCCTCTCTGCCACCCTATAAAGGCCTGCCTAATAGGCCTTTGGGGTCCTGTATCCACCTGGTGCTGCACCAGGTAGGTGCACCCTGGTTTTCCAGTGGACATGCCCTCAAATTCCTGCAACACTGCTCGGATTTCTCAAACCTGGGTAGGAGATATCTGTTGGGATATTGCCACCCCTTCCACTGAGGGTTCAGCCCGAGCCTCACTGAGAAGATCAGTCACCAGATCTCCCTCAGACTCCTCCTGCAATCCACTGCAAATGCTCAGCACAAGGGCCTCCCTATCATGGTAAGGTTTCATCATGTTAACATGGTACAATTTGTGCCCCGGCCTTCTGCCTAGCAGTTCCACCATGTAGTTAACATCACTTACCTTTGTTACCACCTTGTAGGGTCCCTCCCAAGCTGCTTGCAGCTTGTTGTGTCTGACAGGAATGAGAACCATTACCTGCTGCCCCACAGCATACTCTCTAGTTTGAGCATTCCTGTCATACCACACCTTTTTCTGTTGTTGGGCTTCTGCCACGTTCTCCTGGGCCAAGCCCATGTGTTCCCAGAGCCTTGTCCTGAGGTTTAGGACATATGCCACAACAGACTCCTTGTGAGACTCACCTTCCCACTCATCTCAAATTAAATCGAGAGGCCCCCTCACCCTATGCCCATACAGCAACGCAAAGGGTGAAAAACCTGTTGATTCCTGGGGAACCTCTCTGTAAGCAAACAACAGATGGGGAAAATATTTGTCTCACTCCCTCTTAAACTGGTCAGCAAATGCCCGTAGCATGGACTTGATTGTAGAGTTTAACCTCTCAACAAGACCATTAGTCTGGGGATGGTAGGGGGTGGTATTCATGTGCTTCACCCCACAGGACTTCCACAGACAAGCCAGTAGGTCTGACGTGAAATCGGCACCTCTGTCAGGCAGTATTTCTTTTGGGAAACCCACCCTGCTGAAAATCTCTAACAAAGCATTTCCCACCTTCTATGCCTCAATGGAGGACAAAGGACTGCCTCAGGGTATCGTGTAGCATAATCCACTACCACTAGGATATACTTTTTCCCTGTGGAACTTGGGGTACTCAGAGGACCCACAATATCCATACCTACCCTCTGAAATGGCTCCTCAATCACAGGCAAAGGCATCAAAGGAGCTCTCACCTTGTCTCCTGCCTTGCCTACCTTTTGGCACTTCTCACAGGCACTGCAGTACCCTGTTACATCTCTGGAAATTCCAGGCCAATAGAAGTTCTGCATAATGCACCTCTTTGTATGTTTTATGCCCATATGACCTGCAAAGGGAATATCATGGGCTACGGCTAGAAGCGCCAGACGGTAGGCTTTAGGGACTACCAACTGCTGTATTCTCTCAACTTCTACCCTCCCTCGGGGGTCCACACTCTGTACAGTAACCCTTTGTCCCAGTATACAGATTTCCCCCTTCCCTTGACAATCAGGTGTCGCCCTAGCTACTTGCCTCAGGTCTTGCAATGTAGGGTCTGAGAGCTGAGCCTGTCTCAACTCTCTCCTTGTAACCCTTCCCAGCTCCCCTTCCACAGGAAGTCTGGCATCCTCTGACAGTGGTGCCTCACTGTCAGGCTGGGTACTACTACTCACCTCTACCTTTGCAGTCACTCTGTCCAAGGGACCATCAGTACCCACAAGCAGCTGTGGCTCACCTTCAGTCTCACTGCTACAGAGTAGCTCCCTCCCTGAAGTAACCACCTCACCAGTCCTGGTTGCAAGTATGCAGTCTGTCTGGGTCTCCCCCAGGCTACCAGACTCACATGCTTGTCTTCAAGCCTGACTGCATGTAACTGCATAAGCACAGGGTACTGCACTATCAAAATCACTCCCTGTCAGGACATCTGCAGGTATATCCTCAAACGTACCTACTTGCTGGCTTCCTTTTCCACCCTCCCAGTCAAGGTGAACCCTAGCCAAAGGTATTTGGAATGGGATCCCTCCTAAATCCTTGACTAGAGTAGACTGCCCAGGCAAGTAGTGCTCCTCTGTAACCATTGCAGGCTTTACAATGGTTATATCAGAGGCTGTGTCTCTCTTGGCAATGGCCTCTTTGCCATTCACTACAATACGATATAGCCTCTGGTGGTAGTTTAGTACCCCTGTTGTCTCAAGACAACCTACTATTGGCATTTTGTCTTTCCCACTTACTGGCTCCCTCATCTTTGGTTCCCCACCTTGCCTCCATGGACACCTGTATGCCACATGGTCCCACTGGTTGCATTCAAAACATTTAACCCTTGCTCCTGGACATGTACCTGGACTAGTAGCTTCCCCTGCTACTGGCAGATTCTATTGGGGCAGCCTGTGCTGCCCACAATGGGTTCCTTTAGACCCATAAGCAGTACTGGGGGTCCCCTTCCTGTGCAGGGCTGCCCTGCTTGCCAGGTATAGGTCTCCCTTCTTTCCCAACTCATCTGAAGTAGCACATTGTCTATCAGCTAACCAGATCCTCATGTCCTCAGCCAAAGTGCTAAGGGCTTTTTCCCTCACCAAAAGGTCTGCCAGCCCTTCAAAAGTAGTGACCTGACATCCACTAACCCAGCTATGAAAATAAGTGCTCAGTTCAGCAACATATTCACCCACACTTTCATCTGCCTTGCGTCTATGCTCATTAAACTTTTTCCTATACATTTCAGGTGTTAGCTTAAAATGTTCTAAAAGACATTTTTTACAGCAGTATAATCAAAACAGACAGCATCAGGCATTTTTGATAAAAATGTTACAGCTTTCCCATGGAGTAAGGGGGTCAGGAATCGTACCCAGAGCCTTTGGTCAACACTATACTGTTTGCATACCCTCTCAAACATATGAATGAAACTATAAAATTATCCCCCTCTTTAAACTGTGGAAGAAATTTACTCACCTGTTGTGCTTCTGGGTCCAGTTACTCCCTTCCCTATTACCTTCATGACTCTGGTGAAGATTCAGCATTTCCCTCTCATGCCTCCTCTGACGCTCCTTTTCTTCAACTTCTATCTCCAAATGCCTGGCCTCCAACTCAAGTCTTTTTAGCTCCAGATGGATTTTTAAGTCCACTGCAGAAAGGCTGAGCTGTCTATTCTCCGGGGATTTTGTATCTCCACTGCCAGTCTGATTGTCCTTCGCAGAAAGGTTGAGCGGTCCACTCTCTGAGAATATTGTATCTCCACTGCCAGTCTGATTGTCCTCCTGGATGCTGTTTTCTGATGCAGATGTAACCAAGGCTGTAGTCAGGTCTGCCTTAGTCAGGTTTCTATGCACTAGTCCCCTGGCCTGGTACATCCCCACCAGCTGGCTCCTTGTCAGCTTTCCATACTCCTCTGCTGACATGCTGTCTGCTCATCCTGGCTAACTAAGTTAACAAAAGAAATAAAACAATTGTGATCTGAACTCTTGAGTATTCACTGCATGGCTGATTTAGATTACAAAACACCTTCAGAGATCACTGCACATAAGCTACAGAGTTCACTCTACCCACACCACTACAAGCCAATTAGTATTTGCCAAGTAATTAATATGTGATGTGGATATCCACCACCACTACAAATGTGAAGTGGATCCCACCACTGCAAACCACATGTGACACCCGTGCCCTGGCCCAACAATCAAGGAGCCTCAATCCACACCACTAACACCAGAGAGGGCATCTCATATAAGAGGAAAAGATAACAAATACACACAGTAAAGTACAATTTACCTTAAATACACACAGAGATCAGAGTCAGTCTGGGGCTGGTTGCTCCCTTGTTCCACAGGTCTCCAATAAGACTCCCCACTGACACAGCTATAGGGTCCAGATCTCAGCCTAGCTGGCAAGCTAACCTCTAGTACCCTCTCTGTCCAACCAGTGCTTCATGACCCTGCCCAAGTAGCTGACACACACACACATTTTGAGATGTGTTTATAAAACTTCATAGATACTCCTGGGAAAGGCTGACACAGATTCTCCAGCTGCGTCCCTTTACCCAGACTGTACGGTAGTAATTACTGCCACCACCAGCTAATATTTATCAGCTACCCAAAGACCCTTAAAAGGGTGTCCAATTATTACTGTGCAAAATTATTATCCAATAGTAGTGTAACTTAAGCAATCTTAAGGCTTTGGAAGGGTTGATTACAGGATCACTTATAAGCATGCAATGTACTCTAGAGCTTAATTATCTCTATATAAACCAGCCACAGTTAAGAGGTTTTAAAATATTTAATAATAAATACTAAAAACACAAGGCAATACTAATACACCACAGTGCTATTCAAGAGTTCAGAGATCACACAGAAACTTAAAAGAATTCAGCAGTACAGTTCTGACATCACAGAAAAACACTTGGTTCTAAACTTACTAATTTCTAGCTATTTCTACAAGAAAACACACTTTTAAGATAACTTACTTAAGACCACAGACAGTACTGTAGGTTAGATGTCCAAGATCAAAATGTTTCATAATTTCTGGTTGTCACTGTTTAAATTGAAACTGCAGTTCTGATAAAACATTACATCATCTTTTTCACCCTTCCTGGAGTTCTCAGGCTACACATTAACTACATTTACATTTTTTTACACTTAGAGCAATAAATGACATTCCATATGTAAATTCTGGTCATTAACTTTAGCCTTAAAACAATAGGCAGGAAGCCTTCCTCTAGCCAGCCTGGAGCTGCCTTGTAAAACATCAAAGGCAGTGATGAAATACTTTTAATTTCAAAGGAAAGATTTGAAATGCTTCACTTAGTTTTCCTTACAGCAGATGGCAATGTTGCCACATTGTTGAAACAGCATTTCTTTACATTTAAGACACAAGCCTGGATTTTACATGTATATTTACAAATGCCAGGATTATGTATCAAATTCTATTTGCCTAGGCTGGCAGCTTTCACCCATCTTCCTCAATCTTTACATATGTTAAAAGTATTAATGCATCTATCTATCTGTAGAAAGAGGGTATATATAAATTCATGGAGTGTAAAAAACAGTCACAAGAAAGATCTTGATAAAAAACAATGGATAAGAGAACCTAATCACTGCACAATAAATTAAATTAAATCAAGAAAATGGAAAGCGAGCTCCCTATTGAAATGCTGGCACTCTAAAATGCCGAGTGCTGACCCCCCCCCCCCGAAAAAAAGGCTAAAAACACAGGAGACATGTGAATATTGAAAATTGCTCTTCTCCTTAAAATATGTTTTTGCAAGGGGGGGGCAAGCCACCATGCACCTCCAATCTGAGGGGGAAGCTCCCCACACCCCAAAACCTATATATATATAAACTGAGATTGCCATACCTTGGAGAAAAGGGAATATTCTGAGAAATATAATCTCAGATTTAGTATATGCAAGTCTGTTCTTCCAGCCATTCAGTCTCTGCATTTTGCGACTCAGTCTAGTGGTTCCTGACATTTCAAATGGTTTCCTGGAAAGTGTTTACATGAGAGGCTGTACTGCCCACACCCCCGTTAATTATATTATGATTTCACTATCACAGGAAAAAGAAAGAAGTATATATAAACAGATACTACACACAGACACACACAGAGGCACAGACATTCTGAATAATTGTAGTTGCCCCAAAACAAACCATACTGGCAGTAATTCCCAATACAAAAACAAAACTACATGTTCCTGTTATTCTTAACAGCAAAAAAGAAAACAGAGAAAATGTTTACATACAGGGCTTTGCCCTCTTATTTACAGTAACCCCAGTGCCAGTTCCAAAACAGAACCCACACTCACACTGATTACCATTACAAGTATGAATACTGTGTTCAAATGCCATAGTTAATAGTCAGCAGTAGCATATCTAGTTAATAGACTTCATCAACAACTTGTGCAGACTGCTGGCAAACTACACATTTGACCATTTTAGTGGGTCGCATAAAAATATACACACATATATCTCAAAAAAAAATAAAAAATATATATATATATATATATATATATATATATATATATATATATATATATACATGGGTTTACTTTGTTTCAGTGAAAGCTCATTTCAGTGAATTTGAATTCACCCTGACCAAATCGCTAAAAGCTCAAATTACTGAAAACTCATTTCACAGAATCTCATTTCAGTGAAGTGAAGTACTGGCACTGTGTAGAGTACTGTAAGGCAAGTAAAAGGTTTATGCCCTTTTCCCCACTGTAGTGTGATCCTGGAGTTAGTATATATAGTTAGGGGGGGGGTGTGGGGGAGCACAGCCCCCCACTTAGTTTGGGTATACATTGTCTTCTGGAAAGAGTTAGTAATTGGTGTTGTAAGTATGCATGTCTATGGTTTAACATGTATTGTTTTGAAGCTTTCGGTGAAATATGATATAAAATCAAACTAGGTGGGGGGGCTATGCCTTCCATACCCCCTAACTATATATACTAACAAAAAACTTTTTGGCGTATATATATACTAACTCCAGGATCCAGTGAAATGAGATTCAGTGAAATGAGTTTTCAGTAATTTGAGCTTTCAGCGATTTGGTCAGAGTGAATTCAAATTTAGTGAAATGAGCTTTCAATGAAACAAAGTAGACCCATATATATATATATATATATATATATATATATATATATATATATATATATACAGAGAGAGAGAGAGATCTATTTTTATATATAGATACACACATGCACACATTGTCTCACCAAAGATCGAATATTTGTAAGAGCAAAAGCTGAAAGGGAAATCACTTTAGAGTGAATCTAAAGTGATAGAAAATGCAAAAAAAGTAAAACTTTTTTTACAGGGTAGCAAGCCTCCCTGCACTCCTCACACCCCTTGCTAATTATATATACCAACTCTATATGCACAACAGCACCGCTATCCTGTACAAGAGGCTACCGGCAAAAACACCATTTGAATGAATGTTTGCTTTTTCTACACCAGAAAAAAGCATTTGCTCATGTGAATATTTGCCTTTTCAAATATTAACCATGTATAATTGCACACACACACACATCTAAACATATATGTGTGTGTGTGTATAGCCCTATATACCAGTATCCCTCAGCAGGAAGGCATTAAACTGGTATGCAGCTACCTGCACAGGCACACTTTGTTCACCAGTTTAAGAATAAAAATGATTAGGGAATTACTGGTAGTAGTGCTCAACAACAACAATTTCATTGTATTCAACAAAGAAATTTACCAGCAAAAACAAGGAGTAGCCATGGGGCCAAAATGGTCCCCACATATGCAAACCTCATCCTTAGCGCATGGGAGGATGAGACCCTCACCCAGCTGCAAGGATTCAAGAAAGTTAGTCTGTATCAATGCTTTATTGACGACATCCTATTTTTGTGGAAAGTCACCAGCTCAGTGCTGGAAACCTTCCTTCAGGAGATTAAAGACAGCATCCGGTTCCTATAGTTCACAGTTTCTGGATGAGGAACTGAAGTCCAGTTTCTAGATCTGGATTTAACTCTGGATTCCCAGTCCAAGAGTTTCAAATCTACCCTCCACAGGAAGAGTACCTTCTGAAATAACTACCTTGATATCCACAGCCAGCACCCCCCCCTTCATGAAGCAGAACATCGTGAAGAGGCAGTACATACGGCTAAGCAGAATTATTAGTGAGGAAGATTCTTGACACCTAAAATGCCAGTTCCTCAAGGACTTCTTCCTGGAAAGGCACTATCCAGAGGACAGAGTCTTCAGAGTCATGGGACTGGTAATTGCAAGGAGAGAAACCCTGTACCCACCCATCCTTAAACACGGATTACCCTCAAAATTCAGGCACCAGAGGACACCACCCCAAGGTTTCCCTTGCCCATCTCTCTAGATGCTACCAACATCAAAGACATCCTCATTAAAAACTAGGGATTCATAGCGGAGAACCCAGAGCTAGCCTGAATCCTTGGAAGCCAGCCAAAATTCTGCTACAAAAGAGTATTTCCCTCAAAGCCACTTTTGAATCAGAAAAGAGGCTGCAGGGACACACCTTTGATACACCCCCCAAGGCATGCACCAATGCAGTAAATGTCACTGGTGCAATTTTATCATTCAGACCCCCAAGGTATGTCTCATTACCCCACAGGTAGTTATTCACATAAAAGCCCATTTAAACTGTGAGACCCTCAACGTGGTTTTCATTGCAGTATGCTTTCAATATGAAGCATACAACATTGGAAAAACTACAAGACTACTTAGGATCCAGATAAAAGAACATGTGGGCGCCATCAGGAAGCGAGACCATTACAACGGACTAGCCAGGCATAGTATGGCCTGTTCCCAGTTCGCCGGATTCCAATTTGCAGCAATTGAAAAAGTCACAGATTCCCTAGGGATTACTGACCCCCTTTGGGACACAGACAACTTACTATTAAAGAGTTAAAGTGGCAGATGCACCCCAGGTCTAAATGAAAACCTGAGCATTTCCAGTGTCCTTAAATAGATTAGGTAACTCCTTAACCCATCCCCCACCCGCAACACCAGTCAAACATTAAGTCTAGGTTCATGGATTAGGGAACTCCTTAACCCATCCCTCGCTCACCACACCAGTTAAATAGTAAGCCTAGGTTCACTTTAACTTATTTTCTGATGAAGTTCGACTGGAAATTATATAACGGATGAAAGTACTCAAAATGTGATTTAAATGAATAAAAGATCGAATAAAACACCAAAAATAGCCTAGCGTCTATATAGATTCATAGGTTGGTACTAGGCTATCGGCCCTAGGGCCTATACAAGCCTAGCCAAACAATTCCCTGGATATTTCTTCCCACAATATTTTCTTCCTTGGACCCCTGTTTAGCAGGGCGACTGACATGATCCCCGGGGTGAATTTCCTATCTTCCATCCAATCATCAAGGTTCCTTTTGAAGAGGGACAAGGAGGTGCTCCATTTGACCTGTATGGGTAGTCTATTCCAGAGTATGGGGAGTCTCTAAGTGAGGAACCTATCCCTCCAGCATGTTTTGTTCATTGTGATGACAAGGTTTAGATCCCTGGAGTGTGTGGCTCTGAGGGAATGGGAGTTCTTTAAGTGGAGCATGTCCAACAGCTCAGGGTTTGACATGGCCTTGTATGTTAAGCAGAAATTGCCTCTGAGTAGATGATATGCCACAGAGTATAGCTGGAGTCTTTTTTAGATGGTCAGCATAGGGCATCTGCTTTAGGCCTGTGATTCTTTTAGTGAGGTTTTTCTGCTGCCTTTCCAGTTGTTGCAGATGTCTTGAGAAGTACATACCAAACGGGGCATTGTACTCTATAATGGGAGTAATAATGGATGAGTACAGTGAGACAATGACCTCCTTTTTTCTGGATGAAAAGCCCTTGGTGATGAGGTGTGCTATATAGAAGGATTTTCTGACTGTTGTGGCAATGTGGTTATCGAAGGTGAGACCACTGTCCACCTGTGTCCCTAAGTTTCTCATCACACTTTCGGTGTTTAGTGTACTCCCACCTATATGGTAATTCATGGGTACATGGTTTTCCCCAAAGGGGATGACTATACATTTCTTGGCATTAAGCTTTAGCCCATGGCTCTGGCACCAAGCATCTGTTTCTGTAAGTCCCTTTTGCAGAATATCCACATCATTTGGGGATTCAGTAATGGCTCC
>NC_056743.1:593558268-593568268 GCF_019279795.1 Protopterus annectens
ACTTGGCATGTAAAAATCTACTGCCAATCATTAGCGGACCAGAGTTCCGCTGTGGTGACCCCTAACTGGGAAAAGCCGAAAGACACAACAACTTTAAAAGTTCAGAATTCTAGGAGTAAAAAGACAATGTTTAGCCAAGTACTTTTACTTGCAGTTTTCCTTGTATCTCTCAAGTGCTTCAGCAGTCTCAAATAAACAGTTATAGCTATTTCCTGTATACAAGACCTAGCTGGAGAACACGAACAAGAAATGAAGTACACCATCTTAACAAATCTACAATTATAGAAGCACTGTAGCTTAAATATAAGCATCAATAACCCATTCCTGTTATAGACCAACATATTTACATATAAGTATCCTTGAAATGGAAAAGTAACATGTTCTTCATGTTTCACTGTTGCAGTCATTACATTTGGGTAATCCTGCTGGCAGGTTGCCCTCAGTCGGCCTGAATTCCAAAGTCTTGGGTCCTGCATCTGCTGCTGTCACCCCTTCCCTGATGTCAGGTCGTCAGGGGTATAAAAGAAGCAGCCGACACCATTTTCTTCAGTCTTTCTTGCCACGTGGTGCCCGAAGCAGAAGCAGTTCGCAAGTGCCAGTCGGCCGACTCCTGAGATTTTCGTGTTCGAGTTTCAGACCCGAAGTCTTCAATAAAGCTAAGTACCCCATTGGGGAAACTTTTTTCTTGCTCCAGACCGATGTCAGAAAAAGTTAATAATTGTATTTCTTGTGGAAAGCAAATACCTCATAAGGACTTTCATTCTTACTGTATTCCTTGCCTAGGCCCTGATCACAACGTTTCTGGTTGTCGGTTTTGTGTTAGATTTAACCAATGCACTATTAAGCGTCAGTATGATTTTGCTTTAAACTATTTTGGATGCCGGTTTAATTATCCAGAAATGATGACGGATAGCCATTCGACTACCTGAGTTCACAAAAATCGCAAAGAAAAAGAGAGAGATAAACAACCGTGGTCCAAAACCGACGACGAAGCTTCTCCTAAGCCAGTCGCCAGTTCTCAGTGAGGCGCTTTCGCAGCCCCTGACGCCCACTACTTTAGAGTCGCAGGCTGCTACCGACTCCCACGTTGAGTCAGCTATGCCACTGAAAACTCAAGGTATTGGAGCCTCGGACACTACTCCCTCAGATGGGTCCGGTGCTGCTGAGCTTCTGAAGGTGCATTCAGACCTAAACATCTTTACATTAAACTGACTTCAGCTTCAAAGGCAAAGACTAAAGTACCTTCTAAAGCAAAGAAACAAACTCAAGAGCCACGTGGACAGGCCTCTATGCCCAAAAAACAGATGCTCAAAATGGCCGAAGACTTGATTACCTTGATCAGGCGTTCCCATCGCCCTCCTGATAAGAGGCCTAGGCAAGAGACTGACTATGAATCTTCAGATCAAGTTTCTATTTCTTCTGATTTCTCTTATGATCAGGAATATTCTCTTCCCCCTATGAGGATTCTGATGCTGTAGAATCTCTACCTTCAGCTTCTCCTCCAGAGGACTATTCTTTTGGGGAAACCTTGCATACCTTGAGGGAGCATTTCCACTGGGAGAGCCAAGATTTTTCAGAATCTAAAAAGAGGCTCAGGGATTTCTTTGTACTTCCTCAACACAGGCCTCTAGCCATTCCACCTGTGTTAGACATTGTAGATGATGTGTTTTTGGAGTCTAGTCTGACGCCTGACTCCTTACCTCCAGCTCCTGTTAAGCCTGACAGATATTACAGGGTTCCTGACTCTCATAAATTCCTTTTTAAAAACCCTGCTGCAGACCCAGAAACTATTTCACAGGGTCCCAAAGGAGTTAAGGCTTCTGCTGCAAAAAACCCTACCCCCTCTGACAGGGATTCTAGGGCACTGGATAGATGGGGAAAAAAGGTTTACACATCTGCTACCTTGGCTATAAGGGCCTTAAACTGTCAGTTTCATATGCTCAAATATCAGCAACATGTCATGGCATTGCTTAAACAGAAAATGTTGTTAAACTCTGAATGTGCAGAAAACAAGGAAATGCAGGATTTATTGCATGCAGCTGAACAAGTTGGAAAGCATACTTTGCAATGTGGTTTTGATTCTTTGGAGGCCTCCTGCAGGGCCGCAGTTACGGGTTCTGTAATTAGGAGGCATGCTTGGTTAAAGGAACAAAATCTGCCTGATCATGTCAAAGTTAAATTATTAGAAGCACCTTTACAGCATGATACTTTGTTTGGTGTTAAGGCAGAAGAGGTGTTAAATAAAATGGAGGACAAAGCTAACTCTATGCAAACTGTCAAAGATTTTTTACAAGTACAGCCACCTAGGTTTAGTAGGCACTGGCCTGCAAAGAATTGGTCCTTTCCTGTGTCAGACAGACCTCAAAGGGGCAGATCCAGATGCCCTAGAGGCAGATCCCAGGCACAAGGTTCATACAGGTCAAATCACAACCATACAAGAAACAGTCCCAATGACTTCTCCCTGCCTGCACCAAGCACTTATCTCTTGGCAGCACCCTTAGGGGGGAAATGAGCACTTTTTTCTCAAAATTGGCACATTGTAACCCAGGACAAGTGGGTTCTAAATATAGTCACAAGGCTACAAGTTCCATTTCCATACCCTGCCAAAGGCAAACGGCTGGCCAGATCTGCCAAAAAAATCAATGGATAGAGGCACAAAAACAAGTCTCATCCCTCATGGACATGGGGGCCATTCAACAAGTACCAGCGCAAGAGCAGGGACAAGGATTTTACTCAAGACTGTACTTGGTACCCAGAAAGGACAAGCCCTGGAGACCAATACTGGACCTATCTATTCTGAACACATTCCTGGATATACCAAAATTCAAAATGTTGACTTTGCAGCAGCTTCTGCCCATGCTGGGCAAGAATGCTTGGCTTGTGACTTTAGACCTAAAAGAGGCATACCTGCATGTCCCAATCAGACAATCATGCAGAAGATACCTCAGATTCAAGGCTGGCTCAATGCATTACCAATTCTCTGCACTGCCCTTTGGCTTATCTACTGTGCCCATGGCCTTTACAAAGTGCCTGGCACCAGTAATTGCATTCTGCAGACAAAGAGGAATACAAATATATCCTTACTTGGACTGTCTAATTCAAGCAGAGAACAAAGACATTCTTCTACAGCATCTGGCATTTGTGAAAAGACTTCTAACATGCCTAGGGTACACAGTCAATGAAAAGAAATCAAAACTAGTACCCTCTCAAGAGATCATATTCCTGGGTGCAAGCTTAAATACAACTGCCCAGATGGCTTATCTCATGCCAGACAAACAAAGTCAACTGACTACCTATTTCAAAATACTGGCAACAAAGGCCCAGTTATCTGCAAGAAAAATTCTGCAGGCTTTGGGCTTCATGGCATCCTGCATCCTATTAATTCCATATGCAAGACTGCATATGAAGAAACTTCAATGGTACCTAAAAAGTGTTTGGACTCAACATTGCCACAACCTGGAAATAATGATTACTCTCATTCCCTGCCTGCAACAGGAGTTTCGATGGTGGGCGAAAGCTTGTCACCAGAACAAGGGACAGCCATTCACATTACCCCCAGCCAGGCAGACACTAACAACGGATGCATCAGATTATGCCTAGGGGGCCCACATGGCAGGAAGATGCATTCAGGGCACATAGGCCATAAACCAAATGCATCTACATATCAATCAAAAAGAGATGCTAGCTGTTCAAAATGCCCTGACAGGCTTCAAGGACCTACTTCATCTGGTACAACTACTGATAAAGACAGACAACACCAAGGTCATATGGTATGTAAACAAACAGGGGGCACACATTTTTATCCCCTTTGCAGACTAACCATGACTTTGTGGGACACAGCATTGACTTACCAAGTACATCTGCAGGAGCAATTCCTGCCAGGAAAGGAAAACAGTCTGGCAGACGAACTAAGCAAAAACCTCATGGATCCCCATGAGTGGCAGCTGGATCCACAAGTCTTCAGCATGATAACAAGGAAATGGGGATGCCCGGACATAGATCTATTTGCCTCCCCTCACAACTACCAACTAAAAAGATTCTGCATCACAGACAAGCATTGAAAGTGGACGCACTATCTTTCAGCTGGAAAAACCTATCAGTATATGCCTTTCCTCCACTGCCTCTCCTCCCCAAGGTACTCCTATAGGTCAGACAGGAGAAGCCAAAGATGATACTGATTGCCCCAGACTGGCCCCGCCAGCACTGGTATCCAATCCTAAGGAACTTGTCTCAATGCCCAGCTTGGGCCTTACCTCAAATACCTCATCTACTGTCCCAGCAAAATAATCAGATCCTGCACAGCCAACTCAGTACTTTAAACCTGGCAGCATGGGGGATAATGTAGTCATACAAAACACACCTCTCAGTAAAGCTGTGATGGATGTCATTTTGGAAGCCAGAAGGCCTAGTACTAGAAAATCTTATGCTGGAAAATGGAAGAGATTCTGTGCTTGGAACCAGGCACAAGGAACTGATACAGCTGTACCAGATATTCCTCAGATTTTGCAGTACTTAACTGAGATGCTGGATAAAGGCCTATCTTTCTCATCAATTAAAATTCATGCCTCTGCCATTTTGGCTCATTACAATACAGAGCCACCGATCTTTTCTCATCCTTTATTAAAGCAGTACCTCAGAGGAGCCAAATATTTAAGGTCTCCAAGGAGATCACCAATACCTGCATGGGACCTCAACTATGTCTTGGAAAAACTCACCGTGCCTTCTTTTGAGCCAGCTGCTACTGCTGATATAAAGTTTTTATCTTGGAAAACAGCGGTGCTCCTAGCAATAACTTCTGCAAGACGAGTTTCAGAGCTACAGGCACTCATGGCTGTGGTACCTTTTATCATTTTTTATCCAGACAGGGTCTCTCTGAGGACAAACCCAACATTTTTGCCCAAGGTGGTGTCCAGTGTGGCTCTTAACCAAACTATTCATCTGCCAACTTTTTATCCAAATCCACAGAACAAGGGGGATGGAATTCTGCATTCTGAATTCTGCATTCTTTGGACGTACACAGACAGCTTAGATTCTACTTGAACAGAACCAAAGTTTTCAGGAAGACAGAGCAATTACTAGTGGCATATGCTGCAGGATCACAAGGAAAGGCTATCTCAAAGCAGACTATTTCAAAGTAGATAGGCCACTGCATTTGTTTCTGCTATTTACACCATGGCAAGCCAGTGCCTAAGGGCGTTAGGCCACATTCAACCAGAGCTGCAGCCACTTCAGCAGCCTTTCTCAGGGGAGTACCAACCAAAGACATTTTAGAGGCTGCTACTTGGAGTTCAGTGCACACCTTTACAAAGCACTATCATATGCCACTCTACTCTAAATCCAGGGCAGGCTTTGCCACTGCAGTTCTGCAGCGCCTCATAGCCACTCCTAATGCTGTTTAGCACCAGCCTCCCAACCATAGCTTTGGGACTCTACCCAAATGTAATGACTGTAACAGCAAAACATGAAGAACGTAGTACAGTTGTGTACACTTACCATAAATGTAGATGTTCGAGTGTATTCACTTTTGCACTCCAGGTTACCCACCCGCTATCCCCCTTTTTTCTGCTGGAACTTTTCTTTCCTTCTCTGATTTATACAACCTATGTGGTGTATTTGCTTGTAGATGAAGGTAAAGTTTATATTGGTGCATGTATTTTATATATATATATATATATATATATATATATATATATATATATATACATACATTTTGGCTACCCTTTTAGGGGGCACCTGACATCTGGGGCAAGAAAAACTGAAGAAAATGGTGTCGGCTTCTTCTTTTATACCCCTGACAACCTGAAGTCAGGGAAAGGGTGACAGCAGCCGACGCAGGACCCAAGACTTTGGAATTCAGGCCGACTGAGGGCAACTTGCCAGCAGGATTACCCAAATGTAATGACTGCAACAGTGAATACACTCAAACATCTACATTTATGGTAAGTGTACACAACTGTACTTTTTGGGCTCATAAATTATATGTAATTTTGCTGACCCTGGTCTCTCAGACAACTTCTTTTTATTAACCAAAGGAGGACATTTGTTTCTGAAACATATCTGAAATAAGAATATCTCCCTATCTCAATGCTTAATTCTTCACAGTACTAGATAAGTGTGAGAAATGTAATAATTTACAAAATGAATGCCACCATGTTTACAATGGATAATTGCTTCTTTGTTGCAGTTTATTCAAAGGTGATGATAAAGTCATAAAGACTTCTAAGCAGGATTTTAATATGTCCTCACAATAGCCTGCTACACTCAGTATGTAAACCAGTTTAGAAGGTACCATTACAAAACTGGTTTTACGTAATAATGTATTTGACACCTATGAATCTCAAAAGTAAAATAAAAATCCTAATTATTATTTAAATATGAGAAACTATGATTCTTCAAGAGAACTATTACATATTTAAAATAAAGCAGATATAAATCTTGCATTTGTTTTAAATAGCTATGTTGATAAAATTGTTCTTGTTCAAAATGACCCACCTCAAAATTACTATAGCTAAAGTACATTCATTCATTCATTCATTCATTCATTCATTCATTCATTCATTCATTCATTTTCCAATATTCACTTTAACCTTTTCAGGGTCTAATGAAAGCCACAAATTATCCCATCATTGAGAATGTGTTTGATATGCTTTTAAGCCTGATTACCCAGACTGTTACACTTGTGAGCAACACTCTAAATATTGATCCTAATGAACAATTCCTGGGTTTGTGCATGCAAGATCAACATTTTACTGTCCTGAGGATTTCCCTTTTTACTGACATAGTGTGATATCAAAGCTGATCTGTATTACGTAGCACTGGGGTGGGTAGTGATTTTTGGTGTTTTTGTAATCATGTGGATTGCAGTTAAGTGATTCTGAATGACTATAATTGAGAGCTCAGTCAGAGTTTCATTAAAGAGCTGGTTTAATCAAATATTTAAACTGATGAGTATACTGCATAATGAGACATTTATTGAACTGTTATTTATGGATGAAAACATAGTATGTGAAATAAAAAAGTAAAAAAAAAACAAAAAAAAAAAAAACTTGGAAGCTGATTTTCTGTGTTGTGGTTAAACAAGTTTTTTTCTAGCACAACGTCCATACTGTGAAGATGTTTATTTAGGTCACTCAGCCTATAGGACTGTTGCACCATAGTTTTCCCTACAAGTGAGGTTAAATTACAGGTTTTCGGTATGGTTACCACCTGTCCCTCCTTACATAGGACCGTCCCTATTTGAGCAGTTGTTTTCTGTGAGAGAAAAAAATGAAAAATGTCAAATGTCTTGAGATTTTAGCCCAAAAAATTTCCCTAAGTTTTCTTTAATAATTCCATAAAACAATTATTTTGTATCTGAAACATCTAAATGCTCTGTGGAATAGCATAAACAACTCAAATACTACAAAAATAAGATTTTATTTTTAGCGAAAAAGTAAGGTTCACTACTTTGCAATGGCTGTGAGTTTGTCCTGTAAAATCTCACTTTTCCACAAAAAATTCCTACTTTGGGCATTTGAAAAGGTGGCAACCCTAATTTTTAGGCCCATATTAATTGATGAAAGGAATGAATAATAAACATGCTGGTGAAAAAAAGGTTTGTTTCTCTTTCTGCCCATTAAAAAAAAAAAAAAAAAGACATCTATAGACATCTAAGCCGTCTTGGACATGCTGCACTGGAACTTGGGGCCAGGGCTGGGGCTGGGGCTGGTTCATTTCTTTCTCTCTGACTCTTTGTCAGTAGAGGAGAGCAAATTACTCTATTTCTAATTAGTTACTCCCTGAGAGAAGTGTACAGCTGGGGAAACAAAAGACTTGGTGTTTTAATGTTTGAATACAAACTGAAAGTTTAGCAATAAAATGAATAAATAACATGGCTTGCAATCACTTACTTGAACTGCAGAAAGTTGAACGGTTGATGTGCGAACACACGATTGTCAAGGGGCAGGAAATCGAACTGAAAGAAGTTGAACGAGGTTAATTAAAACTGTGGAGGGAGGTCATGTTTCAGTGAGGAACAGAGAAGTGGCCCATTTCCTCACTGTAGTGTGATCTCGGAGTTGGTATATTTAAGTAGGGGGGGTGAAGCCCACCCTGATTAATAGTAGAGGTTAGCTGAGTCCGTAGGGTGGAAGACTGTAATGTTGAAAATGTCAAATAGACATTCCCATTTTCAACATTCCGGTCTTACGCTGTTGTAAGATTTCAACGTTATTTTTCGGTGTTGTCATTGTTTGACTGGATCAGTTTTGAACATACCTTGGTAAACCAAAAATTATCATTTAAAATGTTATTAAATATGTGGGTGTGGACTTCTTAGAAGTGTCTGTGTATGTGTGTGTGTGTTTCCTTGTAAGGTTTTAGGTCATCCAATTAATAATCTTTCCCTTTACCATGTATCTAAACAAAAGAAGCACTTTACAGTAAAATATTATGAGTAGGTGCCCACATCCAGCATGCAGATGTCTTCATACCTTCACTTTCTTTACTAATCTGATTAGCTGTGAGGTCTCTGCACATTTGTGAAAGGTGAAGTCCCCCTGCAGTGGCCTTTGCCAAAAGCATTGCATTTCATGCTCTTCTACAACATTTCAGTCCAAGAGCAATTTGAAAATATATTTTAATATACCACATAAAAAGAGATTATTTCAGGAAAAGAAAAAGGACAGGGGCACCTGACTTCGAAGCATAACATTCTCCTCAGGGATTAAGCATATAAGAAATGGTGATTATGAAATGCAACTGTCTACAGAATATCTAATTTTTGTACTGGTTTGAAATAGATACAAGCATACTGTCATAACCTGTTCTTCTGTACTGAATCCCCCAAAGGAACAGAGAACCAACATGCCCAGTCAAGTGGTACAATTATCACATGGATGTAAACAAGCAGTCCCAAAAGGAAATCTTAAACGTGTTATACCTACCAGCATATGTACAGTCACATGGGTACTGCTGTATGACTAACCACAATGCAAATCTGCAGGCGTCCAGCATGTTAGACACAAAAATATAATCCTTTGGTAACAGCACAGTGCTGCATTTCAAAATCGACTACACTGCAAGTGAACTTCATTTAATTCTTCCTAGTGTGAAACTCAGTTGTGGCATACATACTGTAACAAAGGAAGTGGCCATGTAAACAATGAAACAAGGCATTGTTAAAAGGGTATTCACCTTCTTTGTTTTTTCCAAAGAGTAATTCTGAGTGCTAATAACATGACATGCAAGTACTGCAGATCCTACAGCACCTAAGATCATGAGTTGAGAGTTTGCAGCAGAATTCTAAGATAAACAAAAACATTATTTCACAGTCTTTTCTGTTGCAGTACCTAGGCATGACTTGAGAAATGTTGAGGGAAGAAGTGGTAGAAAAGTACTTCAAGTCTATCATTGCCTTCATTGTTTATTAGGTTATTTGCAGCAAAAGAGAACAAAATCTCAGACCAGGTTTGGGGAAGTAGCACATCAGTATGTATATGTTACTGTCTGTGCTGCTGCAACCTAGAGCTTTGATGAAGGCAAAAGTATAAGCAAGACATATATACTTTCACACACATTTATATACAGTCACATATAAAATAAACATATACACATGTATCTAGATACTTGTGTATACACTATACAGCCATGCCTCAATATTCATATATAGCCACTGAATGATTTTGTGTGTGTGTGTGTGTGTGTGTTTTATACAGACACATATAAAACAGATAAGACAGAAAATAGTTAATGGGTTGGAATGAAAATGTAAATCTGAATGACTCACAAGGATGAAAAATAATATAAGTGGTAGAACACAAATCCTTTTAGTTTCCCATCCTTCCTGTGAATCCATATTTGAGGTATGTTGCATAAACAATTCATTTTTAAGTATGCTACATTTTTATATTCTATTTATATAACAGGGTGTGATTTATTGTAATGGTTATGGATGTCAATAAACACATGCATGTATGTATCTATGTATGTACGTATGGGATGTTTATATCAACCAAAGAGT
>NC_056743.1:593573268-593575768 GCF_019279795.1 Protopterus annectens
CTAACAATAAGAGTAATGGGGTATGAAGGTTTAAGCCATCTAACAATAAGAGTAATGGGTTATTTGGATTTAAGCCATCTAACAATAAGAATAATGGAGTATGAGGGTTTAAGCCATCTAACAATATGAATAATGGGGTATGAAGGTTTAAGCCATCCAGCAATAAGAACAATAGGGTATGAAGGTTTAAGCCATCTAACTAACAATAAGAATAATGGAGTATAAGGGCCTTACACTATCTAGCAATAAGAGTAATGGGGTATGAGGGTTTAAGCCATCTAACAATAAGAGTAATGGTGTATTTAGATTTAAGCCAACCAGCAGCAAGAATAATAGGATATGAAGGTTTAAGCCATCTAGCAATAAGGGTAATGGGTTATGTGGGTTTAAGCCATCTAACAATACAAATAATGGGGTATGAGAGTTTAAGCCATCCAGCAATACTAATAATAGGGTATGAAGGTTTAAGCCATCTAGCAATAAGGGTAATGGAGTATGAAGGTTTAAGCCATCTAACGATAAGAGTAATGGGTTATGTGGGTTTACGCCATCTAACAATAAGAATAATGGAGTATGAGCGTTTAAGTCATCTAACAATAAGAGTAATGGGGTATGACAGTCTAAGCCATCTAACAATAAGAGTAATGAGTTATGAAGGTTTAAGCTATTCAGCAACAAGAATAATAGGATATGAAGGTTTACGCCATCTATCAAGCAATAAGGGTAATGGGTTATATGTGTTTAAGCCATCTAACAATAAGAATAATGGAGTATAAGGGCCTTAAGCCATCTAACAATAACAGTAATGGGGTATGAAGGTTTAAGCCATCTAACAATAAGAGTAATGGGTTATTTGGATTTAAGCCATCTAACAATAAGAATAATGGAGTATGAGGGTTTAAGCCATCTAACAATAAGAATAATGGGGTATGAAGGTTTAAGCCATCCAGCAATAAGAATAATAGGGTATGAAGGTTTAAGCCATCTAACTAACAATAAGAATAATGGAGTATAAGGGCCTTACGCTATCTAACAATAAGAGTAATGGGGTATGAGGGTGTAAGCCATCTAACAATAAGAGTAATGGTGTATTTAGATTTAAGCCAACCATCAACAAGAATTATAGGATATGAAGGTTTAAGCCATCTAGCAATAAGGGTAATGGGTTATGTGGGTTTAAGCCATCTAACAATAAGAATACTGGAGTACGAGGGTTTAAGCCATCTAACATTAAGAGTAATGGCTAATGAGGGTTTAAGCCATCTAACAGTAAGAGTAATGGGGTATGAGGGTTTAAGCCACCCATATGGGTGAGCTAGGAGGGCTTGACAAGAGTCATGTGAAAACATGTCTTTAACATTTTTTGGATGTGTTTGCAAAAAACTAGGTGCTTGCCAAAAACTGTTGCAGTGGTCCTTTATGTACTTCAGGAAATTTTTTTATGTTCCTCTGTTTTGAGGGATGTTGAATCTAGGTGACATGGTGTAACGATGTATAGATATTGATGTAAATTTATTTTATTTGTTGGAACCAAGTTTATGCATTGCTGTAAATTAACTTTACATTTTTGGTGTTTGCATTTTTAATTTGCTATAACACTGGAGCATTTTATTGTTCTTGATTTATACTTCAGCATTTCCACTTTGATGTTTGTTGTTTGAATGCTCTTTCTTACTGTTTTCATCTGCATAATTTTTATTTCAGGTGTTTTTTTCCCATGCCCACCAATCCTCCTCTAATTGGACTGGAGCCCATTTGTTTATTAGAGTTGAGAATTATCCTTTAGTTGCCTCCGCCTTTAAGGAGAACCTCTAATCCCAACAAGTCACATGTAATAGCATCTGCAACTTCATTTCCCTTTTTCCTATAAGAGAATGCCACTGCCTCACCCTACAAAAAGTCAGATGATACCCTATGCACCTCTTCTAGTCTCTGGCCTGTACATAAACAAACTACCCTTAAGTCTTTCCCCTTCCTAGCACAAAATACTGTATGAAAAACCTACTCTGTACAATTTAAGGTTCCTCACAAATCACTCCATTAAGTTACAACCACCACATACAAGACAGCACAGAGCATGCCTTGTTCCTTCTTGCACCCGCCCCCCATTATTTGGTCTTCCTTTTGAACCCATATTTAGGCCATACTCACCTTCCCAGGGTTTCATTCTGAACTAAAAGCATATCTACAAAGCAGGTTAAATTTAAATGCTTTCAATACAATGTAGTCACATAGACCCTCCTCCCTCGACCTGCCACTCAGTTTCTAACATTATAGTTTCTCACAAGTCTGGCAACCTCTTATAGTGTATATAGTGTACTGCAGACTCAGATTTGACACATCTACTCTAGTACACACCAGTATTGCAATCTCCAAATGTGGTGTCTATGTTCTACTTCTGACTGCCTATAACTGCATTAGATTTTACTTATTAGAATATGTTTTGATTATTGTTCTATTATTCATTGTATCTAATATCATTGTCACTACATCCCTGGCA
>NC_056743.1:593580768-593648268 GCF_019279795.1 Protopterus annectens
ATCGTTGTTTATGAGGTTCATACTAATATGCTTCATGGCCTTACAGATCAGACCTGTCAAGCTAATGGGGTAATAGTTTCCAGGGTCAGTAGTGGCACCACCTTTGTGCAAAGGGATGACAATGGCAGTTCTCCACTCTGCTGGAATGAAGCCTGTACTTAGGCTATGGTTGAATAGGGTGTTCAATGGTGAGGCTAGTTCTTGCTGGAAATGGTGCAGAATACAGCCTGGGATACTATCAGGTTCCATGGAAGCTGTGTTCTTCGCCTTGGATAGGGCTTTTAACACTTATCTATGGAGGTGTGAGGTGCGAGACAAGTATCGGGGATGTTGAATGGGCCTTTGAGGGGGGGCAAGGGGAGGTGAAGTTTGAGCTGAACCTATCTGCTAGCAGATTGGCTAAGTCAACAGGATCAGTGTAAGTGGTACCATTAAGAAGTAATTCAGAACAAACCTGGGCTTTGCCATGGAGGTTCCTGACTTAAATGAAAAAGGCTTTGTGGTTATCCTTTGTTTCAGGGGCCAGTTTAGATTCATAATTGGCTTTGAAGGTTTTCACTAGTGTTTTAATTTGCTTGTTGAGGCTTAGAAGGGGGCGTTTTCCAATTGGGAATTTGTGCCTTTTTATCCTTGGACAACAGTTTCTTTATTTTATTGTAAAGCCTGTTGATAGAGGATGTCCACCAGAGAGGTTTGTGTTTTCTTGAGGAGCAGGTTTTAGTTCTGTTGGGTAAGGCTGAGTCCATTCAGTTATACAGGTGCTTGTATACTGCATTGGCATACTGTTCAGCATGTTTGTCTGCATCCTCTGAGGGGGGCGGTGATGTGAAACTACTGATAGCCTCCCTTAGAAGGTTGTAGTCAGCTTTTGAGAAGTTTTTTAGCCTGGTTACGGCTGGGGAAGGGGGGGGGGTTGGTTGGTTGGGATAGGCACTTCAAATGAGACACACGGTTGGTCTAATCTCACCACGGAAGAACTTACTATGGGGGTGGTGCAGTGGTCACCCATGTTTTTGAGAACCAAGTCTAGAATGTTGTCTCCCCTTGTCGGGGATGAGACAAGTTGGTCTAGTGTGTTAGAACTGATGAAGTCAAGGAACTGTTGGGTGAGTGCATTAGAGCAGGAATAGTTCACCCAGTCTATGGTGGGGTAGTTGAAGTCACCAAGGATCAGGGTGTCAGGTGGTACCTTGATGGAGTCAGAAAGATCCAGGTTGGTGGGTGTCCTGAGTCATGGAGGGAGGTCTATAGCTGGCTATAACTTGGATGGGTTTCTTGCCAATTGTCAGTTGAACCTGGAGTAGTTCTAGTACATCATGCTGGTAAACTAGTCTGGAGGTGTGCCTGTCCTTAATGAAGATAGAGACTCCATCAACCTTAGTCTTCCTGACCTGATTTTGGGGTCAGAATGTGTGGAATCAGGTATAGCCTGGTAAGCCAGGGGTGCTCTCTGCAGCCTTGAACCAAATTTCCGTGACTGCACAGATGCTGGCATCTTCCAGTGCGAGAAGAGCTGTTTTCAGATTAAGGCTCCTAGTGTTAAGCACCATGACCTTCAGTTTGCTTTTTGATGGATCTTTTATGTTGGAAGATTTGTCTTTGGACATTGCCTAAAAAAAGGCATAATGGGGGAGGCTTGACCATAATCCTGAATCCCAGGGGTGACAAGTGGAGGCCATCTCTGGCAAAGCATCAAGGCCTGTCAACCATGTCATCCCAGGCAGACAGATAAAATTTACACACAAGCATGCATGCACACATCTTTATAAAAGGATTTTGTACATTTTTACTGTTCAGTAAATTAAAATATTCTTCCTTAGGGGTATTTTTGTACTTTTTTATGTAATGGGTTGGTTTAACTTCCATTAATTATCTCTAATAATGTATTTTTCCATTAGTCATCCATTCAAGTTCATTCTACAGTTCACTAAAGTTCTTTGGGCCTTAAGTAACATCTACATTTCTAGCAAGTCCCATCTTGTTCTAGAAGTCTCTAGGAATAAAATATTTAAAATTTTCATTTGTTTATTTCCTTAGTGTTTTTTTCCTGTAATCTTATTATATTGTTTTTTTAGATTAATGTCCTTATTTTTAATTGCTGACTTTCAGAATCTCACAGCTATGAAAAGTAATTACATCTGGCTTTACACCTGCAGTATAGAAAGCATAAATGTGTTGCAATTTCTGGCTTATAAATTGCTGAAAACTACCTTATGAGATCTAGTTAGTCTCTCCAACTGCATAACTGATGCATTTTCTGAGGTTAAGATTAGCTGTTACTTTGCCATCTACAGTACTTTCGGCTATTATTACCTTCCAGTGTACACGCTCTAATGGTCATTTAGTAAGATCTAATGCAAGAGTTGTGGGATGCAGGTTGGTTCTGTCAAGGTGGGTTGACTCAAAATTCACTGAATCACAAGTTCAATAAGATCCATTTACAGGTAAAGAAATACCTGCAGGGGGGGTGCAAAATTCCTGTTCCTCTAGCTTATTATTACCACTTCTGAGGTACCTATGAGCTGCAGAAAATGGGAAAATCTTTCACTATGGAAGAAACTACAGATTTCAGGAATGGTTTTATACTGATAAATTCAACCAAAAATATGACCCATGTGCTGAAACACAAAGTCTGTATGACTTCCTAGAATGCTGATCTACACATATATGTGTGTGTATATATACACCATTCAACAAGAATTACCATGTTTTATGGTAGTTTTTGGTAAACTAGTTTTATGTAAGCTGAAATACAGTGGTGCCCTTGAGTTCTGCTGTTGAATATATGGACATTATTTGTTAACAGAGCTTTCACTTTCAGTATTTGAATGGGTTATATTAATATGATCAGCGGAGCTTTTCTGAACTGCATGCTAACAGCACTGAAGGTGTTTCAACTTCCAGTTTTACTGTACACTTGGTACTGGAAGTGGAAGTTACGGAGTATGTTTTATCAGTTTGCAGAACAGCATGTGACCTGGTGTTGATGGTGTATAATGAATAAAGAGTGTATGGGAAAACTGCTAGAATACCCCCTTATATATCATGTTTTTTAGATTTTTTTTAGGTACAGGATCAATGTTTCACATCGATCATTTCCATGACTTCATGTATTTGTAGGTATGGCTTCAGTGCATTCTAATAGAACAGTTACTAAGCTGATGTGTTTGCTGTGATCTAAGCCTAACAGACCCCCATGAACAGTTTCATTCTTAAAGTGGTACTTTTCTGTTTCCCTCTGGTATCTCTCTCTCTATGGATACAAGGCAAGCTTGGCATCTATAATTGCACAGATGCAGTACAATGCAGGTCATGCTCTGCATAACACATGCATTCTGCCAAAGTAAAGAGTGCCCTTCATGTTACTTGGTCACTGTTTTATTCTTAGTGGGTTATCTCTCAGGCATTGGCTATGTCATATTTTTCTAGTTGTTTTTGTCGGGCCACATCAATGACTATAGCAAAACAGTTTGCTTCCATTTGTTGATTTACAACCAGTATGCCCTGGCAGATATATTACGTAATGGTGTATGCAGTGCCTCTGTCTCTCCTGCCTTCATCCTTTCACTAAATTAATTATGTCTGCTGTATGTGTAAAATAACAAATGTAACATGACAAGATATACTTCACTGTGAGGTAGTTGTGTAAAGTTAGAAATTAATTCTAAGGCAACAGTGAATGGTGTTACATGTAACAAGCATTGCTATCTTACAGTAACACACCTACCCACTATGTGCGTGCATGTGCAGACACACACACACACACACACACACACACACATATATATATATATATATATATATATGTACACACACAAACATGCACATATACACACATAGACACAAACATGGACACACGCAGACACAGATACACACACACAAGCACACACACATGCACTCATGTACCCACACACTTACCCATAAAAGCACATACGACTGTCCTATAATTTACTAAGTCAGTTTTCAGATTTTGCTCAATGATCACATGTAAGATTAGCATGGACATGTGAATGGATTTCACCAGTCATGGCATAGTATTTATCTTACCAGTTTAATTTTTTTTGCATTTAGACCCTAATACTTTTCTACTGTCTGTCTGTCTTTCTGTTTCAATCAGAATCTAGCCATTCACTGCCTGAATCTTTCTGATGTGTTCCCCCTTCTGTACAGCTGACAGCCTACCTTTGTTCTTTGCTTTCACTTTTGTAACACATTATCCATGATGGATTTCCCCCGTATCCTTTTTTTGTTTCCCTACATCAGGTACCACAAGGACATGACTTCAGTGCAGTGTGCCCTTCCTTGTCACCAGTTTTCAAACAAATAAGAAAACAAGCTGCTGAACCCAGTTTTTATATTAATGTGTACTCATTCTGCTGCAGATATAGTGAACAGGTTGTATACATAACCTCAGGTGTATCATGCATATCTACACATATTAATGAACTTGGATAAGACAAAAGTCACATACCTGTTGTACATCAGTTAGGTGGTACCATTTAAACATAGGTCTCAGTAATCATTCACCAATCCATACCACTGTGACTGCAAAGGCCAACATACTTAAGGGCACCCTTTTAAGCTGTCAGTGATTAGTACAACTCAGCCCCATGACTGACTGCAAAAGAGGGTGATTAAAGGCTTTGCTTCAAAGTGGTCCCAAATGATTGCATTATGTCTTCACAGAGAGCAGTTGTGTGCATATAAAAGCTCAGAACAAACTTTGCATTGGCCTCATAGATCTGCCTTTCTTGCTATTTGTGTTTAAAAACTAATGATAAATGTTTTTTACTTATTCCCTTAAGGTTCTTAATTCAACAGTAAACTACATTTTTTTCTTAATTTGCAGAGCACAGAGTATAAAACCTGATGCAGTCAAATCATAATCATGAAGAAAAATGACAGATAAAATACTGAATCTCTGGGGAATTAAAATATAAATTCTCAAGGCACTGATGACACTTTTTCAAGTCTGATCCAGAAAGGATTAAGTGACTGAGGCAGTGGCAATTTGCATTATTAAACTCCTTAAGCAAACCTGAACAGTTCCCAGTAGAGGATTAAGACATTCTAAGTATAGCCAAGACTAAATTCTCAGGCCCGAGTTTCTTCTTTGAATTCCCTGATGATCAGCTCCTGTAATATTTAACTTCATGCCATTCTGTAATTATTTAATAAAACGCAAATATAAAATGTAATCCATGAGGGAGGTGACCTTTTTCATTCATTTAATACCACTGAGAAAAGAGAAGTGTAAGTACAGGCCACATATCATGGGATATTCTTTATTCATTTTACTTTTCAGTCCTGTCTTGCTTCAAGACCCTGGCAGATATTGCCAGTGGCGACCCCACTGGAAATGAAATAATTTGGCCCATTGGGCAGTGAAGTACTCAAACAGTTTTAGCAAACTGGTTAACTCTCATGAAATTGTTTCACTTCTTTCGCACACTCACCATGTGGATTAAATAAGTAGTAGCAATCATTATGACGTTACTTGTGGCCTTACTGTTCTTTTGATATTTGATAATGCTGAAAAGTAAAGATGTACCTTCTTTGGCAGGGCATAGCCTTAATCACAATACAAGGACACAGGAAAGTAAAATCAGTGTTTTTAATTTATGTTGTATAAACAGAATTTTTCTCCCTTCTTCCCATTACAAGTATAGTGACATTTCTTCCAGCATCATAGTCAGAAAGAACTATGACCACGAGATATAACTAAATTATTTATTTACATTTGTTCACTGGGAAAATCCTACTGGGCCAGAAGCCCGTTTTCAGCAGAGGCCCGGGGAGAAAAGCTCCACAGAAATACAAAGAATATACAATAATTAGATGGTACAACAGTATCCGTACAGTAAGACGCAGAATACATATCTTCTAGTTAGTCTGTACAAAGTAGTATTCCATACAGTTTTCTAGTAGATACAGGTTCAAAAAGAAAAGCACAAGCATTTCAGTGAAGATCACTGTGAGAAAAAATAAAGTTAGTAGTGTGTACATATTAAATAATAGATATGACCAAATGATATTTCCTTTATATATATTTATTTTTAGTAGTAATAAACACCGAGGAGAGGGAAAACATGAGGTAAGGAGTGGACAGTGTGTTGAGAGAGTTATATATGTATCTTGTCAGTCAGGTTTGGCACAGGAGCGATGCCAGTTCTTGGATAGATGTTCAACAGTAGTTGTTTAAAACTGGTAGATTCAGGTGTGTTTTGGAGGGTATGGGGTAGAGAGTTCCATAATTTGGCTATATGATTTGAAAATAGGGCTTCACCGTGAATGTTGTTAGCTTTGTTTACTGTGAGAAAGTTTCTGTCTGCAGCTCTTAGACTTCGTAGGCATGAGTAGGGAACAAGTTCCTTGAGGAATGAGCAACTGTCAGGATGGAAGAGGATATTGTGTGTGAATTTAAGTTGGTAGAGATGAAGACGTTTAGGTAGCTCGAGCTAATTTAATTTATGTAGAGCAGTACAATGGTGGGTTGGGTGGGGAAGGTTGGCTGCAAAATGGGCTATTTTGTTGTACCAAGTTTTCAATTTGGTTAAGTCTTAATTTTTTTAAGTTGGTAAAGAGGGAGAAAGCATATAGGAGTGTAGAGAGGAGGATGATTCTGGATATGGCTAGTCTGGTATTGTCAGTGAGGAATGTCTTGATTCTGTCCAGTGAGCCAAGTCTGATATGAACTTTCTTAATTGTGGTGGCTATGTGTCAGTCAAATCTGAGTTTGTTGTCAATTATCACTCCAAGGAGTTTTATATGCTCAACTGGTTGGATGACTGTGTTGTTTGCTGAGAGAATAGTGAAAGGAGGGGGTGGTTGGTGATTGTTTGCTACTGGTAAATAGAATTAACTGTGTCTTTTCGGGGTTGAGGATAAGTTGTGATTTACTTAAATATGTTTCTACATTATTAAAAGATTGTTGGGCTACTATTTGAAAGTCTGGTAAGGTATCTGCTGAGCAGATTAAAGCTGAATCGTCTGCATACTGAACTACTTTAGGGTGTGTTGTAGATGATGCTAGATCATTAGAGAAGATGGGGAAAAGAAGGGGTCCTAATATGAACCATTGGGGGACTCCAACTGAGACAGGCAGAAGTGGTGAGACTTTGGATTTCCATCGTATTGCTTGTAGTCTGTCAGAAGGATAGCTTAGGAACCAGGAGAGGGAAGTCTTTGATAGGTTCAGTGAGGCAAGAGTACTAAGGTTATTCCTTGAAGGTGGTTACACCGAGGTGCTAGAATACATTTTTGTATTTTATATATGGTCTTTTGTTTTCCTGGAGTTTTCCATCGTGAATAGAACTGCTGACACATTTGAAACGTTTGGATATCAGTTGCTGTAATTCAAAGAGTACTAAGACGTGTCTGATGGGAGACAGTGTCAAACGCTTTTGACATGTCTAAGAAGATTGATGCTACTTGCTGGTTTGAATTTCTCAGCTGGTTGATGGTGCTAGAGAAATTAATTATTAATTAATTATTATTATTATTGTTTTAACTCTCAAATCCTTTCATTACATTTATGAGATGCATCCATTTCTTGAAGTAAACATGCGGAAAGTATAGAATAGGCAATTGATTCACTAAGGTTAATGAATTGCATATTAAGCATGACCATCTCCTTATAAACATACTTGTTGTCCTTACAATGAATAACTTCTCTGATACAAACACACACTAAGGAACTGGGATCGGTTAATGTTATGTTCTTGTACTGTCAATAATGTCAGTGCTTATGTTGTTCTTAATATTTGCTATTTTTTTAGATAATTTCATTCTTTGCCTGGTAACATCAAGCAGACCACATTAGCTTAGAAATGCATCTGATTTAGTAGACAGTGATTGTCCATGTCTTACATTCTTACATCAGATGTCGGCTTTGTCGAACTGCTGAGAGCTTCCAAACAACCTACTAGTTAGAGAATATGCAAATCCATTTAGCGTCTGGGGCAAAAGGTACCCAACATAAAAATGCAAACATAAAAGAAAGAAAACAGAGTTCCTCATATCCAGTACCAAAATCAGCTGTGAGGTATGGGGGGAATTGTAGGAGGGAGCATGGGGATATTTGCAGTTCAAGGGAAACCTATATTAAAGGACAAGACACAGCAATCTTCTGTGTCATAGTCTGTGAGTGCATATGTATGTGTGCGTGTGTGTGTGTGTGTTTTATATATGTCTTATATATAGACAGACAGATATATAGATATAGAGATATACATGCGTACCTGTAAAAGACATGTGTAGTAAGACACTGGCACAATGGCCTGACCTCTGCATAGAATTATGAGTCTTAGTGCATTTTGCAGTTTGCAGCACCACTTAGAAGGTGCAACAGAGGCAGTAATGCAGAGACCTTATTCTGCCATCTCAGCAGCTAACTAGGTGGAATATTTAAAAGTAAATACAGAAAGCACATAATGATGAGTCAGAGCCATTGATGAACAGAAAGCAGTGAAGTATACAACCTTTGCTGAAATAAATGGAAAGGGAAATATAGCTGTGAATCTGAGGCAAACGTTCAGTGAAAGGCTCATATATGGCTTTTAAGAGAACATTAACATTTCCACCTTAATTATATTGACTTTCTGTACTGGGAGTAAATGTGGCTCAATTCTAAATCTTTATGGTTACACATAACTTTGATATCTGTCTTAGGAGTCCTTCCACTTTATGATAATACACTAAAATTGACCTTCATACAGCTGTTGCTTTGCAGTGATGACATCATTCATGTGTAGTACTGCTATGCAAAATCCATGTAATTACATATTCAATATGTCATTTGCGCAAGAAATGTGATATTTACGTATTAATATATGGTATTCATTACTATTTCTCTTTAATAATAAAACAAAACCAATGCTTTGGTTATATAATAATATGCCTGGTTTGTAGAGAGCTGCAGTCCTTCTTTTTGTTTCCTGTTCCCATGGTATAACTCCATCTACAGATCTAAAGATCTTTCTTAGCCTTTTTCCTTGCTTTTCAGTATGACATATATATGTTCATGTTTCTGTCTTATTGTAGCTTTAAATGAACCAACAATAGATTATGGCTTCCAAAGACTGCAGAAAGTAATTCCACGGCATCCTGGAGACCCTGAGCGGCTGGCTAAGGTTTGTATTATATAAATGTGATTCAATGTATTTTCTAAACTCTGAGAGGTGCAAGAATAAAGTGTCCCTTTTATTTTCCCTCACTCTGTCTTCTTAAAAGCTAGCTGAGAATGAGTTTATTGAAACTAACAGAGCCGGAACGGATATCCAGGGCGGTGATACAATTTGATATAATTTCCTTTTTCCTTTTGTTCATTAACAAGTGCTCATTTGAATAATATTATATTAAATACACATAAATAATTATCCTTGTAGGCAGCATATCTAGAGTCAGTGCTCTCTGCCATCGTACTACAAATTCAACATTGTGATCTCAGGCAGTGAAATGACATGGAGGTTTTGTGACTGGGTATTACTTAGAAAGAGGTGATATAACCACAAGTGAGTGTTGTTTCACAGATTACACATACTAACATCAAGTCAACATTTTATTATTCAAAAGAGAGGAGAATAAAAATATTCTAGGATGCCAAATGTAATAGTTGACTGATTAAAACAGCTTTTTGGTAACTTTACGTAACAAGCATAGCTCTTTAAAATACTGAACTGCAGTTACCTTTTGAATACCTTCATAAAATATCAAAAACAGGATGGTCTGTTTTAGATCATGAGCTAAATTTTAATTTCTAATTATTAATTATTTTAGCAGTATAAATGAAGACAGTTGTTTTTGATTAGTTTATTCCACCTTCTATATGTACAAACTGTAAATAAGTTTTCCTGAGTGGTTTAGTAATGTCATGCATGTTGGTTATACTGACCATAATTAACAACTAAAATCAGATATGTAACTGGATGTTTGCACCTGCTTCTATCTATACACTATACTCCAGGTGTAATTTCTGAGCATGTTTTGTTCTCAGATGGGTGCTCTTTGTATTAAGAATTGTTTATTGTTCTCTCCAGGCTGAACCCGAAAATAGTCTACAGTGATCAGTG
Organism: Protopterus annectens; assembly: GCF_019279795.1. Taxonomy (NCBI): domain Eukaryota; kingdom Metazoa; phylum Chordata; order Ceratodontiformes; family Protopteridae; genus Protopterus; species Protopterus annectens. Next base: position 593,590,839 of record NC_056743.1, read on the forward strand.
TTCTATCCCAGTTAGTGAACTGAAACAAGTAAACAAGCAAACAAACAAACAAACTCTTACTATAATAATTTTCCCACCCAAGGTCATAAAGCCATCTGTTAACAGTAAGTCATGTGGCAAAAGATCATAGTGTTACAAGTGAAGACTATGTCTATAGATGGAAAGTAAAACACTAGTGCATTATAGGTTCATAGGAGGTTACTAGGTTAGCAGCCCTAGACCCTTACAAGCCTAGCCATGTTAATCCCATGTTGTCTCAGTTGTCTTTGTCGAGATGGATGCATATTTGCAGAGCACATCTAAGATAAACACCAACTACCCCTGTCCATGAGGGACATGGGTACCAATCTCAGGGTGAATTTGTTCAGGTTGAGCTAGAATAGGGTTAGTGAGGAGCTCTACTTCACATGAGCGTCAGTCTCTGGGAGATATATCTGTCTCTCCAGCATGTGTCAGTCTCTGGGAGATATATCTGTCTCTCCAGCATGTGTCAGTCTCTGGGAGATATATCTGTCTCTCCAGCATGTGTCAGTCTCTGGGAGATATATCTGTCTCTCCAGCATGTGTCAGTCTCTGGGAGATATATCTGTCTCTCCAGCATGTGTCAGTCTCTGGGAGATATATCTGTCTCTCCAGCATGTGTCAGTCTCTGGGAGATATATCTGTCTCTCCAGCATGTGTCAGTCTCTGGGAGATATATCTGTCTCTCCAGCATGTGTCAGTCTCTGGGAGATATATCTGTCTCTCCAGCATGTGTCAGTCTCTGGGAGATATATCTGTCTCTCCAGCATGTGTCAGTCTCAGGGAGATATATCTGTCTCTCCAGCATGTGTCAGTCTCTGGGAGATATATCTGTCTCTCCAGCATGTGTCAGTCTCTGGGAGATATATCTGTCTCTCCAGCATGTGTCAGTCTCTGGGAGATATATCTGTCTCTCCAGCATGTGTCAGTCTCTGGGAGATATATCTGTCTCTCCAGCATGTGTCAGTCTCTGGGAGATATATCTGTCTCTCCAGCATGTGTCAGTCTCTGGGAGATATATCTGTCTCTCCAGCATGTGTCAGTCTCTGGGAGATGTATCTGTCTCTCCAGCATGTTCTGTTAATGTCACAGGCTAGGTTAAGATCCCTAGAGTGAGTGACTCTTGTGCCATTTGACTTGCAGATGTGCAGCATATCCATCAGGGCAGGGTCAGAGACTGCCCTGTAGGCCAGGCACAAGTCACCTCTCAGCAGCCTATACGATACAGAGTACAGTGACAGGGTTTTCAGTCAATCAACGTAAACCATGGTTTGGAGGCCCTGTATTTTCTTGGTGAGAAACCTCTGTGGTCTCTCCAGCTTCTGCAGCTGTCTGGTGAAGTACATGCAGAAGGAGCACTGCACTCTATTAATGGTCTGATGAGGGCCGAGTACAGTGGAATTATAACAACCTCAGACCCGGATGCGATGCCCTTACTTATGACATGCGCAATGTAGAAGGCTTTCCTTACCACTGTGGAAACTTGGTAGTAGAAGTTCAGATTGCCATCTACCTGTATTCCCAGATCTCTTACCAGTGGGTTTGAACTTATGGGTGTGCTGTCAATATTGTAATTAGCAGGGAATTCTGCTTTGTCAAGGGGGATAATAATGCACTTTTTTTGCATTTAGCTTTAGACTGTAGCTTTGGCACCAGTCATTTGTCTTCGTTAGTCCCTCTAATATGTTAAAATTGTTAGGGGACTCATGTGGTGGCCCCCAATTTGCAATCATCAGTGAACTTAGTAAGCCAAAGGCTGTCTACTTTAGCCTGGACTTCCGAGAAATAGATTCCAAAGAGTAAAGGGCCTAGCACAGATCCTGGTGGTATGCCACTTGTGACAGGTCTACTGATAGAGGTGGAGTCACCAATTTTGACAGTATGTGTTCTGTCAGTGAGCTAGCTGGCTACCCATTTAGTGACATAAGGGTTAATCCCCAGCTGGGAGAGTTTCTCAATTATGCCCGAGTAGGGGATTGTGTCAAAAGCCTTGGCTAGGTCATGACAGGCAGTATGAAATGTCCTACCGTCATCTCAAACAAGTCTGCTAGGTTTAATAAGCATGCTCTACCCATAACAAAACCAAACAGGTTTGGATCTATTGTCTTAAGGTCACCTATGTCCTTGTTGAGAAGGCCCAGGATGATTCTTTCTATGGCCTTGCAGATGAGGCTGGTTAGACTTATGGGTCTAAAGTTCCCAGGGTTGGTAGATGGCCCCCCCTTTGTACAAGGGGATTACTGTTGCTGTTCTTCACTATGTCAGAACAAAGCCAGTTCTCAGGCTATAGTTAAAGAGAACACCAAGTGGGTCCACTAGGTCCTGTTTTAGATTAATAAGCAGCCTGGGATGTTATCTGGTCCCACTGAGGCATTGTTTTTGGCCTTGGACAGTGCAGACATGACCAAATCTCGAGATACTAGGCAGAGGACTGGTGTCAGGTATGCTTTGAGGTATGGCTCATGGTTACGGGGGGGTGAAGTTTGCTCCAAATCTGTAAGTTAGCAGGTTGGCAATTTCCTCTGGTATAGTATGAGTGGTACCATCTACTACCAGCTTGGCACATAGCTGGGCATTCCCTTTTAGATTTCCAACATAGTTAAAGAATTATTCCAAATAAATTACATCCTCTCCAGGGTCAGATTGTTACTTTCTCCTGTGCTGAAATGGACAATTTAGGGTTTTAGAAAATGAATGAGAGAATGAAAGAGCAGATATGCATGTGTGTGTGTGTTTATATATATGTATATGTATAAATATATATATATATATATATATATATATATATATATATATATATATATATATATGTATATAGCTAAGTAGGTTTACTATACCAAGGTCGAATGCACTAACATCGAATGTTCAGAAACTCGAGATATAACATTGGATTTTGGAAATGCGGAAAACCGGAATGTCGAAAATGATTTGCATGAGAAAGTGCTGTTGACATTTTCAACATTCACCTTTCCCAGCCACGGCAGTTAGCTCACCTCTACTATTTTGCCCCCTGCACTCCCCATGTAGGGAGCTGTGCCCCCCCACACCCCCCTTTACATGAAATATACCAACTCAGAGATTGCATTACAGTGAGAAAATGGGCTACTTCCCAGTTCCTCACTGAAGCGTGACCTCCCTCCACAGTCTCGGCACACTGCTTATCAAAAAGTCGAGTGCACCATGCAACTCGACTAACCTTGGTCGACCACTTTTGGTTTGATTTCCTGCCCCTTGGAAATCATGATTTTGCACATCGGTCATTCCACTTCCTGCAGTTCTGATAAGATAAATATATATATATATATATATATATATATATATATATATATACATGCACATACATATATACATACTTACATGTGCACACACACAAACACGTGGAGTATTTGTATTTCTGTTTCTGATATTTTCTTATGCCACAAGTGCATATGCGATTTTTCAGTTTACCTACTAGAAAATATTAGAGAGATATATAAAATGTGGTACCAATCAATGATCTGCAGGGCTACTGGAAAATATAAGAAACTGTCATTTTAATAATTTAGGAATGATTGTGTTAAAATACAAACTGGTTACAGAAGTAGGGGGTATACATTATGTCATAAACTCATGCACAGTTGCAAAATATGACTGATAACTGCATAGCAGAGGAAGAAAACACAAACAATTTTCTTCCAATATTTATTTCTCACCACTATCAATCTTATGAAAAGAAGAAAAGAAAAACATTAATAATTGCTTGGGATTTTGAGATGGATAAAGCAAATGAAAAAAAAAAAAACAGCTGTATGAATAGTGCTTCATAGCAGTAAACTCAGCAGAAGAAATCTGGACGGAATCACACTAATCTTACTGTTTTTTTTTTTTACTTTCAGTACCCTGGAGAGCTCATGGTTCCTTTTTCACAATATACTAGGCGTGAATGGGCGTACCTTCATTGAAGGTTGTTCGTCAGGGCTGGCTACTCGGCACATAAAAATCCACTGCCAGTCATTAGCGGACTGGAGTTCCGCTGTGGCGACCCCTAACCGGGAAAAGCCGAAAGACACAACAACAACTAGGCAGTATTCAATCGCTTGTTAGAAACAAGCACTTAGCTCATAGGACATTAAGTAAAAAAAAAACAAAACCTTACTGTGGACATTGATATAATTAGCAAAAAGTTTAGGTTATTATCATTATTGACACTATTTAATAATATGTTTAAGTTTTAATCTTAAAATGTGTAAGGAGATGTGCGTAATACCAAAACTTCTTGTCAAATGGCAGTACTCATTTTTACTTTCAGCAGTGCCCATGAATTTGCATACTTACTTTGGTTTAATTTTTCCTGCTAAAATGCAGCACTTGAAATGTACTAAATATTGTAACTATTACTAATGTGATAGATATTTTCCTGTATATAGGCTGTTATCCTTTACAGAATCTTTTCAAACATATATAACATACTTTACAAAGGTAAGAACAATAATTTCCAAAATGTTAGAGACCTTGTCACTGAAATAAACAAACAACTGAGGAACTTAATACAAGCTACCAAAGCCAAGCTTGTGGCTAAAATAGCTAGCCAAGACAAAGACAACGACAGACCTTTTTTAGTTGTTTGCAGTCTTAAAAGTACAATGCGCTGAGCTGACTGTGAAAAGTGTTACCTGTACTGAGTCTGAAGATTTATTTATTTATTTTATTTATTGACATTTGTTTACCCGGGTTGGTCCAGCTGGGCTTGTGGCCCATTTTCAGTGGAGACCCGAGGAGAAAAGCTCCAAAAAAAAAAAAAAAAAGACAGACATTTACAGCAAAACAATAGATGACAGCAGTTTATATTAACATTAGATAAGTAACTAAATTATACAAAAACATTTGAAATACAAAATCGCACAAAAAAAATGCAAACATTTGTAGTCATATATTTCCTAAGGTAGTGGTTAAATTACATATTTACAATGGGTTTGATCCATCAGATATGGGTATAAAGTAGAGTAAGTATCCAGAAATGGAGGGAATAATAATGGTGAGAGGAGGCTGCTGGGAAGGTACACAAAGATGGCAGAGAGCATTAAGTTGGGGCTTGATAAGGACAGAGTTTGAAGTTAAGCAGATGAGGTCTGAGTTGTTCTTTAAAGTGGGATGGGTTAATGGTAGAACATATATCTCTAGGAAGAATATTCCAAGTTTGGACAATGGAATATTTGTATAAGAGTTTACCTATCACTTTTTTAGGATAGTAGGTTTGTAGTAGTTGCTGATTGGAGGTATGGAGAGTGCAAGAAGGTGTATAGATAGACATGAAGGAGGAGACAGCATGGCAGGATGAGGGTTTATAGAGCACAAAGTGTAGCATTTGAAGTTGTGATAGCAACAGTAAATGGGGGAATTCAAGCCAGTGGAGGGATGTAAGGGCTAGGCAGTGATGTGTATTGTAAGGAGAGTTGGTGATGAATCTAGCAATTTTATGGTGAGTTTAGTTAAGGTTGTAGTTTGAATGTTGGTAAACACAGGGGCAGCATAAAGAAGGGAGGAGAGGAAGAGAGCTTGAGCAAGGGAGAGTCTAGCATTTGGAGTTAGAAATGTTTTGTTACGATATAGTAAACCTAGTTTCTGGTTTGTCTTTTTTATGCATTGTAGAAGGTGAATATTAAATTTGAGTTCATCATCAATGTTGACTCCTAGGAGTTTTGTGTGAGGTTTAGGTTTGATGATTGTGTTGTTAGCAGAAGTGATAGAAAAGGATAATTTGTGGTGAGTGAGAGAGCGGGGGAGAAATAGTAATAGTTTGGCCTTTTATGGGGTTGAGGATGAGAAGGTTGTTAATTAACCACTGTTCAGTAGACGTAAAAGTATGTTGAGTGAGTGTGTGTAGTTCAGAGATGTTATCAGAGATGGAGATGAGAGTAGAATCGTCAGCTGGAGCCTAGGGGAACTCATGTAGGTACAGGTAAGAATGGGGAGGAGTAAGAGAGCCATTTAACAGATTGCTGCCTGCAGGATAAGTAACTGGAGAACCAGGTAAGGGAGGAGGAAGACAGACTGAGACTTTCAAGTTTAGATAGCAGTAGGGGATGGGAGACAGTATCAAATGCTTTGCAAAGGTCAAGGAAGAGACAAGATACGAGTTTGTTGTTATCTAGGGCCTCAACAATGGTATGGGTAAAAGACAGGAGGGCAGTAGTTGTGCTGTGGTTGGGTCGAAAACCATGCTGGGTGGGTGTGAGAAGATTGTGTTGGATGAGATATTTAAGTAGTTGTGTGTGATTGCATTTTTCGAGAATTTTAGAGAGGGGGGGATAGGATAGCTATGGGACGGTAGTTAGATTGGTCTGTGGAGTTACCACCTTTGTGTTGAGGAATAGTGTAAAAGGATTTCCAAAGGGTAGGTACAGTGGACTCCTGAATAAAGCTATTGATTAGTATAGAAACTGGGTAAGCAGCTAAGTCAGCCGCCAGTTTGAGGAAGTTAGGGGGTAGATTATCAGTGGAAGGGGAGTGGGGTTTAAGCTTAAGAAGAAGAGATCGGATGTAAGAAGTAGGAACAGGATGAAAGGAGAAAGCATTGTTGCTTTGATATAGCAAATCTACTGGAGATAAGTTTAGCTCTAACTTTATCCAATACTAATGGAGTTACCACACATCAGCAAGTCAAATGGCATAAGAAATACATGGTGAAGTGATCTAAACCTCTTCTGCAACATCAACAGAATGGTTTGGAGGGACAGGTATATTTTATTCAAGATACTGCTGGTTTGGAACAAACTCAATGTCCACAGAAAACAAAATTCATCCCTCTCCATATTCAGGAATAACGTGAATCTATGGCTGGGAAGCTGAAAATCTATCCCAGGACTGCCGCTGTACTACTAATGGACCAAGGCATCTTCTAAATACTGCCCCATGTATAGCTCCCCTCAACTTATCTATAATATGATCCCAGTTATTCTTATTAGGGGTAATATATAATTATAAACCATGGGATGGGTAAGACCAGTCTCTAACGAAATGGGATAGGTTAAATCGAGCACAAAAAAGGAAACTGGCTAGGCTTAAAATGGCCCAGAAGGGCAGCTAGTCTAGTACTTAACTATGAACCTATACATGTAAAAGAGCTTGAAAAGCAACACTGATAATGAGCAATCAGACCAAAAATGATGTGATCAATGGAGGAATTATTTTTAGTAGTATTATTTCTCCTTTGTCATAGCTCGGTATTCATTAAATTAGACTTATAGCTCAAAACATTTTCTTAAAGGATGTAGCAGGTAAAGATTGTCACAGTCAGCTCAACCTTTAGTAAATGCTACCATTATTTCATTTAAAGGTAAAGAGCACACTCTACTGCTGTTAACCTCATCCCAGAGTTATTTTGTCTCCTTATAACGCCATCTAGATGTTATTCAGTGCCCGTGTCTTTTGATTTATTTGCTTCGATTTTTTAGCAGGAGATCATGAATATCCTACAGTTATCTTACTTGTTCCAATGCCATGTTGTTTCAGAAAGGAATCTGTTTTGTCACCTAGGCTTGAGATGCTGTTATCTGCAGTTTGTTTGTGTCTTTCGGCTTTTCTCAGTTAGGGGTCGCCACAGTGGAACTCCGGTCCGCTAATGATTGGCAGTTGATTTTTACATACTGGCTTGCCAGGCCTGATGTACAACCTTCAATGAAGGTACGCCCATTCACGCATGTCTCCACGCAGAAGTCGCTCTAGCTGAGAATCGAACCGGACAGCGTCATACTGTGAGGAGACAATGCTACCACAGCACCACCACTGCGGCTTTTTGTTTTAAATTACCATCCACAAGTTTCCATCTTGAGGGTGGCTTGCTGAGGTCAGCTAAGTGTACTCAGTAACAAGTAACATTAAATTGTTTTCAAAATGTTCATTTGTGGATGAATCCTTTAATGAAGAAAGGGGCTAGGTTAAGAGGTAATTAATAGACAACCAGTCTGCAGACATTGCAAGGTTAACCAATAAATCATATTCAAAAGCTCCCTCCAGCCTCAAAGAAGGCAATACAAGATAGAATTTGGGGTTTCTGAACCAGTTATATAGGTTTACTTTGATAGTTGCAAGGGTGCTTGACATGAAGCAAAAGATTGTTAGAGAGGAAGGGATACATTAGGGTATGGAATTATCACACCAATGTGTTTTATTTATCTGGTAACCAAGGTTGCGTTCCTTTCACCAAGAATTTGAGAAATAATGTGTTCTGTGAAGGAACAAGAGGTCATTGAGGGTTGAATCTGTCATGGCATGAGAGGCTAAACAGAAATCACCATGGAGGAGTCTATCAAAGACCAAGTGCAGAGAGAGGATTATTAGCCTACCCAGACAAATGACCGTCATGAGTCCAATGATCTTCTTATTTAGGAGTTTCATAAGTCTCACAAGCCGAGTGGTATGCTTAATCAAATACATGCCAAAGGGGCATTATATTCAATACTGGATAAAAGGTAATTAAGAATTATTTTGATCTACAGGAGATGCCTTTGGAAATCAGATGAGCCAGCTAGAAGGCTTACTCAGTTACTAAGGAGATATGATGGTAAAAAGATAAGGAATCATCAACAAGGCTGTCTAGATCCCTTAAAACAGTGCCTGATTGCAGGTGTGTGTCACCTGCATGGTATGATGTGGAAAACTTTTGTTTACCAAAATGGCCTCTTCTAACTTTTTTCATGTGTAGTTTAAGACTACTGTCCTTGCACCAACATAGTCTAACTCATGCTGAAGTAATTGCAAGACAATGACTGATCAAATAACATCCAATTTGCAGTCTTCTGCAAACCATGGGTCAGGAATGTAATCTTGAACGTCTTAAAAACAGTTGCCAGATAGGAGAGGATACCTACACTAAATCCTGTGGTACACCACTGCTAAGCTTTTTTTCTTTCTTTCAGAAGTGGCATCTGGGATGCTAACCACATGAGTTTTATCAGATTGCTGTTAGTTATCCACTACACAGCATATGGATTTATATTCAGATTTACAAGTCCTATTGCTTCAATGTAGAAAAGTGTTGAAGGCCTTGACCAGATCTAGATATGCTACATGTGTTGCATAATGATTATTTGCTGCTTTTGTGACTTTTTTAGAAAAAATAACAAGGACCTGCCACTAACAAAGTAGAATTGATGAGAATCGAGGTTTAAGTAATTTTTAATGTAAATATTGAGGTCTGAGACAGCATGCTCCTTACATGTGGACTTTGTTAGCAATGCAGATACTTAAGTCAGAGCAGAAGCCAGAGTCATAGACAATGATGTTATCAGATGGGTCCATTGGAGGAGGACTACAATGGAATTTATTTAGGCCATCAGGTAACTGAAGAAGGTTTGTTTTTGGGGAGTCCAAAGCACAGAGCTATGCACTGGAGAAGTAGCACCAGTTCTAAAGAAAAAGGTCACTCATTTTGTCTGATTTAATGCAGGAAGATGATAAATTTGGAGGAGTGCAAGACGTGTTCATATTTATGAGGACAAGATTAAGGGTATTTGGGTCAATAATAAGGTAGTTAACTAGCTGTACAAGGAGTTTAAATTTATAATGCCAAAGAAACATTCAGCATGTCAACCATCAGCATTGTAGGTCAGACAGTTTATTGACAGGTTGTCCCTTAATAGAAATGTGTTGGGCTTAATAGTTATTTTTGCTAAAGTGTTGTGATAGCTATTGTGGTTAGAAGAGACAGAGGGTGTTTTGCAGCTAACCATGAAGTGATAAACAATTTGGGTTAGTGTGACTTCATAGGGTCATAGGTGTGTACTAGGCTAATGGCCCTGGAGCCCTTACAAGCCTAGCCCATAGAATTGCCATAGCTTTGTGCCACCCAACGTTAGTTCCCAGTGTGTCTATCGAGTAGAGCCACTGGAGCGATCCCTGGGGTGAACTTTCTGTTTTCAATCCACTCATCAAGATTTCTGTTGAAGAGGGCCAGTGAGGTGCTCTGCTTGACATGTATGGGAAGTCTATTCCAGAGCATGGGCAGTCTCTGGGTTATAAACCTGTCCCTCCAGCATGTTCTGTTTATTGTGGTAATGAGGTTGAGGTCTCTGGACTGTGTGGTGCGGAGGGATTGGAATTTCTTTAGATGTAGTATTTCTAACAGAACTGGGTCAGACATGGCTTTGTAAGTCAAGCAGAGATCACCTCTTAGTAGGTGAAATGCGACAGAGAAAAGCTGGAGTTTTTTGTGTCTGTCCATGTAAGATGTATGTTTAAGGCCTAGGATCTTCTTTGTGAGGTACTTATGTGGTCTCTCCAGCTGTTGCAGGTGTATAGTGAGGTGCATACCAAATGGGGCATTATTAGACTTGATGATTGGTCTAACGAGGGAAGAGTAGAGATAGAGGACAACCTCTTTCTTCCGGTATGCAAAACCCTTGGTAATGAGACGTGCTACACAGAAGGACTTTCTGACCACAGTGGCAATGTGGTGGTCAAGGGAGAGGTGGCTGTCAATCTATGTCCCCAGATCTCTTATAACACCATCAGTGTTCAGTGGACTACCATCGATGTGGTAATTTGTGGGAACTGAGATTTTCCCAAAGGGGGTGACGATGCATTTTTTGGCAGTAGCTTAAAGCCATGGTTACAACACCAGTCGTTTGTCTCAGTGAGGCCTTTCTGTAGAATGTGTGCATCCCTTGAGGAGTTAATAATGGCTCCCAGCTTGCAATCATCTGTGAACTTGGTCAGCCAGTCCCTCTTGACATGATGTGACTTAGACATCTCAGAGTTCAGACCTAACTCCTGATTAATCTGTCTGCAGATGATGATATCCATGGCAAAAACTGATACTCACCCACCACTGTCAGTAGTTCTGAAGACATAAGCACAAAGCTCAGGAACAGAAACAGTAGCTTCATTGCTTTGAAACTACATAAATATGAATGTGTTCAAACTGCAGGAGGGTCCTAATTTTAGGCACTTTTTTTAAAAAAAACTCCTGGCATTGAGTAGAGCACTTTAATGTGTTTAACTTTATTAGGTTAGAATGTTCAGCAAATGGACTCTGTCTAAAAAGGCACCATGGGGACAATTAAGGCTTTTGTCAAAATGTGAAAGCCTTGGTAGAAGAGGTGGAGACCATCCCTGGCAAAACTGGAAGGCTTGGCAGCCATCTCATCCCAGGATGATAAATACTGGCTCCCCAAGAATTAACCCAGTTACACAGCTAATTATTAAAGTCTTTTCTCTGAATCACAGCATCACTCTAGAAGATTATAAAATACCACCCAAGACAAGTATCTCTCCTGCTTTGGACGCATGTATAACAAGTTCAATCATAAACTTCTGCATGTCTGCCTAGGTAGAGTACCCAAGGTCATTCACCCCCACATGGACCACCATCAGGTTGTAATCATATTGTCAGGATGGAGGGATCTAAGGACCCTTATTATGTTCCATATCCTGGATCCAGAAAGGCAGTTGACCATCACCTTATCGTATAAAACCTAATGAAGGTGGTGTCTGTATGACTGACAAGAGAGTCACCTATTACTAAAACATTACCATGAAAGATGCAGTGTCAGTGTGTATGTGTTCTGGCTATGGGTATGCAGTCTGAATTTGGGTGTGCTGTTTTTTGAACTTATGGCTGAGTTGTCTTAGTCCTTAGTCTGAGAGGCTTAGGTGAAGCTCTTCAGTCCCCTTTTCTGTTTCCAAAGACTGCCTTCATAACCCAAGATTCTTACCCACGGCTTTTACACAACCTCTTGAGTCTGCTTTAGTAATAGGAAACAAGCTAAACTGTTTTTGCAGGGTGCCAAAAATGTAGATGAGTTAAGTTATGTATAGCATTGTTTTTAGTATTTTAAATATATGATCTGATTTTAGCTACTTACACCTTACTCACTGTTTAGGCCAATACATCAAGTCCTACATATTGTTGTTCTGTAAGGGATCTAGCCTCCCATGTGTTCTCAACAAGGGACACAACTGTGTCTGCTAAGGATGTTATGACAATTAAAAGGCAAATAAAAGCATATACTTCTAAAAGTCAAAGGGATCACTTCAAAAGCACATTATTCATATGAGACACTGCACCTTTGGGTGGGGCCTAACATCACTGCTTCAAGCCCAGAATAAATGTCTCTTTTAAAGTCTGCAAGACCATTCTGAGATTGACCAGAAAAATAGCAAGTTCACAAGTGTGAATTTCAAGGCACCTACAATAAATGAATGTACTGGCTGTGTGGCAATCAGTAGTAATTATTCATATACATTTCAATGCACTGACATCATTTTCATTGAGTGCTGTATATTCAACCAGAAAAAGTAAAATAAGCTTTGATAAACCTTAGAGGTAAGTTTTGTTGCACTGTGCAAGCACCCCTGCGTTCTCCCTACGTGAAGTGACATGTAACACACTCCTGAACTTACACAAACTTACTCTGAGGTCGCACAACAGTGAAGAAAAATGAACTCCACTATCAATGGAACTTATTTTGTTCATTTCCAATCGATTGTACATCACTCAAAAAGTCTGCTGTCAATAGATTGAGAGGAACCCTATAATTCTACCATGGAGAAAGTTTATATTGTTTGCTTATGTATACATTTTAAAACAGATGAAGCAACTTTCATTAAAGTAACATCACCTTGGAATGGCATTCATAGCTATACAGCATTCTGTACTCTCTGATTTCACTTTTTGAAGTTTTTCAACTTTTCTGCCTTTCTTTTTAGGAGATGTTACTAAAACGAGCAGCAGATTTGGTTGAAGCACTATATGGAACTCCACATAATAATCAGGTAATGGATTTTTTTTTTTAATTTTATGTAGTGCACCCAAAACACACATTCTGGGACCAAGGCTGAGGTAATTTTGTGTATGCATAAATACTCTAAACCTTAATACATTTCTTTGGTGATTGCAGGATATCATCTTAAAACGTGCTGCAGACATTGCTGAAGCTCTTTACAGTGTTCCACGAAATCCTAGCCAGCTACCAGCCCTACAGAGTTCCCCTGCACACAGCGGCATGATGGGAATTAACTCATACAGTAGCCAACTGGGCGTCAGTATCTCAGAGTCATCACAAGGAAATACCCAAGGTATACTGTCTTGTGTCCAGTAATGTACTACAAATTACCAGTCATTTAGATGAATAGCAGATGTGAAGGTCAAATATTTCTGTATTACCATTCATAGAAAATATTATTTAGTAAATGACACTTTTTGAACACATTTCATATTTTTTTGCAGATGTGTTGTTAGGCTTCCTTATTGTTTGCTGCTACTGATGCTTGTAAATCCTTGTAATGCCCTAGAGGAATATCTATACATGATACCTTTAAGTGAAATACAAATTGTTTCTTATTACATCTTAATATTCTAAAAGTGGATGCAGTATATTCCTTGTGAAAAATTAGGTCAGAACTTACATTAATAAACTCATACAGCTGCAGATGAATCCTGCACATTGGTTAAAATAACATTTTACTGGATGTGAAGATATTGTTTATATATATATATATATATATATATATATATATATATATATATATATAAACTTGCTTTTTAAGAAGAAATAGAGAATACAGATTTAGTTATATTCTAGACTGAAAACAAGTGGAAAAAAAAAACAACCATGGTATAACAGATGCACTTTGCAAACCAATGTGCTAAGTTTAATATTTGAAGTGTAGCCTTCAGTCCAATAAATTAGTATCAAACAATGCAGATATGATTTAAAGTGATTTAATCATGTTTTTGGTAGTAAATTCTAGAATTTCGTAGAACTGGAAATACTTCCATTACTGTGCAGCCTGACAAACCATACTGGTTGTGATGTAGAAAGTAACTATTTTGAGTTTTATTTTGTTGTTAAAGATGACCTCTTGGTATTCTTATGGCCTTAACATCTTACTGGGATTTTGCACAAATGAAGTTACTGAAATCGAACCAGCAGCCATTTGTTGTACTCCTCCACCCTCACTATCTAGATAAGCTAAGCACACTGGGTGCCATACTTCTAAATTTTAGCAAGAGGAGGTCCTCCCTCTCTGTAAAGGCATGTTATTGGCAGGTAGAATGCTTCTTTTAAAAATGAAAATATGCAATATTATAGTACTGAAAACGAAAAGCAGTAACTGAGAGCAGGAATCAAAAGCAAACATGTTTCCCCAAAATGCTTTGCTACTGTATTAAAATGCTGGCAGATTACTGCTGTGTCACAAATGAAAATGCACCCACAAAAGGACTTTTCAGTGGTAAAATAACAAATGTGAAATACTTCATGGAAAAGTTATAACAGGGAATGTATACAGACAAAATTTCTTAGTATGGTAGAAAACAAATGAATTAGCTAGAGATAAGGGATAAGTGTATAAACGTCATAGTTTCTCTACATAGGCCTTCACTGGAAGACAAACAGTTTTACAAATGTCATTCAACAGTGTTTTGTACATAAACTGCAAACTACAGTATATTACTGTTTTCAGAAAGTGTCTCACCATATCCTCACTTCTCAAAGTATTTTTGTATTCAGACTACTGTTGTGACATCATTCTGAGAGAGTGGCCATATGACAAATGAATAAAAAGAAAGCAAAGCATAAGAAAACACACTACAATTTCTTTGTGTGCAGAACTGGTTGTGACATAACTCTCTCTCTTATATATATATATATATATACATATATATATATATATATATATATATATATATACATATACATACATAAACACACACACACACACATATATATATATATATATATATATATATATATATATAGTCCAAAGAAAAGGTATTTGCAAGGTAACTAATATTAAAATGATAAACTGTGTAATAGAAGAAAGCAGCATTTTAAGGAGAAAATAACACACTTGATTATCACTCTGAAGGAGCCATATATATTTAAATTTACTGTGGATGTGGTATACCTCATATATGAATGTGATTTTAATATAAAAGTAGCAGGAATGTTTGACTGCCGACACAGTATTTAGCCTCAGGCTTTTCTGTCATGTATGTTATAATGCACCCTATAAACTAATGGATGAACTGGTTTTGAACTTAAGTCTTCTAGACATACCACTGAATAGCCATCATCCTTGGATGTTGGGATCATTTTATACATTTGACCCCTTTATATTAGTGGCTGAGAGGCCGCTTGCTGAAGCAGCACCTGCACAGCTAGACCTGTACTGTATGCTTCCAAACATCAAACTCTGGCCATAGTGCTTCAGAACTGTTTGGTAGTTCATCAGATTCATCTTTTTTGCCAGTCTTTTCTGCCGGATCAGCCAGCCTCTGCCAACTGGTAGTGTAAAGCAGCCATGACTATCACAACCCCCACCTATGGCAAGAAAGCCAACAATGGTGCTGACCACCTTCCTTTCTTCCACTGGTCCCACTGGCATGCAAGTTATTATTCAAGATCTGGTCATTGGAGTCACAGTTAGAGCTCTATCCAGTGTATCTCGCCACCAGCCTCCTGTTCTGTGTTTTATTGGTTCTCTCAGTGTGCGTATTTCTGAATAATTTATACTATCTCTAACATTTTGTGATTTCTTCTTTTTAGGTTACATTCGTAACACTAGTAGCATTTCTCCTCGTGGTTACTCTTCCAGTTCAACACCTCAGCAGTCTAATTATGGAGGATCCAGTAACAGTATGAATGGGTATAGCAACGTTCCTATGTCCAACCTCGGTGTTCCAGGATCTCCTGGTTTTATAAATGGCTCTCCCACCAGCTCTCCTTATGGAAGTAAGTAACATTATAAAAGTTAATATTAAAAAAACACTGTGCTTCATCAGGTGCTGTGTACCTTCACATGAAGACAACAACTTGGTATTTAATGTATGCTACACAGAATAATTTAAAGCTTTTGAAACAGGAGATTCCTGTTGTTACTGGACCATTTCCCCAGTGAAGTCTGAATAATAATAATGCTTTTTACTCTTATTTTCCAGTCATAGCTCATTTCTGCTAACACATTTCATATCTGTCACTTTTCCATATTTTTCATCCATTTATTCTGTTAAATGAGTACTCTTGGTTTTCTCACTATTTTGTTAATAAAATAAAGTACAGAAACAAAGCAAATAGAGTGAAGGAAGGATCCTAACTAAAAGGTGATTAAGTCTAAATACATGACCATTGATGTTACGGCTTGTCATATGTGTAATATATGTTCTGTCATGTTGGTTATCATGCCGATTACCTCAACTACTTAAACATGTTGTTCAGACAACTGTGCATGTCTAGAGCTAGGATCAGTACTAGGAAGCAGTGTGTTCTCAGCTGGAATCATGTTTGGCTTCTACGTTTTCTCTCTGTGGATATCAATCCACTTATAGATGGACCTACTCCAGGCAAGCCTGAAATGAAAAAGAATTACAAAAAATAGAATTCCTCCATAAACTGTGCTCTCACAGAAGTCAGTCATCTTCACAGATGTCTGCAATCGCATTGTGACAGATTTAGAAAGACAAAGGAACTGAAACTCTGTCCAATCAATCATTTTTCTGAAAAATGGGTAGGAATCATTCCTCACTGGAATCATTCATAGTCAGAGAAACTGGCAGGTGCCCAACCTAACACTGTCCAGCACATGAAATAAAGAAAGTCAGCCCTTGCAAATTAAAATTGCAAGTGAAATGTTCATTCTTTTTTGTGCTTCTACCCAATCCTTACAATTGGGCAATCGACATCAAAACTCATCTACAATGCAAAAACGATACTACACTTGGTTAATGTCTCCATGCTGCCTTTTCCAGAGTGGGACTCTGGTGGATATTCAGTATATCGGATCCTTTTAGTTAATCACTTATTTCCCCAAACTAAAAGGTCACCTGCAATAATCTCTCAAACCACATTGAGGGAATGGAGTTTCAGTTTCCTCAGTCATTTATTACTACCACTCACTATTAGGGACACACTTTGTTATTGTAATAGCTAACAAAATAAAGAAAAACATCCTTTTTAAACAGTTAAACTGTCAGTCATTGTGATTCCTGCTTCCTTATCAAAAAAAAAAAAAAGGAGGGGAACAGCAAAGTTCCCAGTTACCTACTTACCTGTCAACGTTGTGTAGCTCATCTGCATATGCCAAGGAAACCATCATTTTTTTACTATAAAAATGAATTTCACCATTGCCTTCCCCAATCCTAACCTGCCTTCCCCTAGAGACATCACTTCCAACTGCCCACACAGTAGAGCTAGAGCTGCAGGATCATATTATTTGATGGATGTGGAAAGGAATGGATGTGTACTGGTACATCACACACTCTCCCATGGCTTTGGTTTTCCCAGGTTAACTAATACAGCCTCTCCTGTAACACAAGATGCCAATGAAGTTCTTCTTCCCAATCCTGTATATCTGGTGTGCCTGCATGCGTGTGTGTGTGTGTAACTGTAATGCCAACAATGTCTACATCCACAAGATGACAAATGTTTTATATACAGCTGCCTTTTAAATGTTTCAGTTAGCAAAGAGCAAACGTTAGATTTTTGCTTTTCTTCTTTTACCAAATAAATGTGGATAATAATTAAGTGTTTTCACACTGTTACCTAAATTAAATACTCAGCCAATGAATGTGCAATAATGTACACATCTTCTACAGGTGTAGGTGATCTTTCACAGCCCTCCTAAGTGACACATAGGCAAGTATTTTGGTTAAATGACCACACTGTCAATCAGTGGATATACATATAAAGTTAGTATGCAAGCCACACTGCTCAGATGTGTTTGATGTAAATCCTTCAGGATTATAAAACATACATAATAATCTCCAATGTTTCTAAATCTGGTGCTTTCAGGTAACACTTAAAAGGACCCACAGTGGTGACTCAGATGCCTTTCTTTATGCCAAGAATGTCTTTATGTAAGAGTTTATATGATGATACACAGATGGCAGTAGTAGATAGACATGTTAACAGATGGTGGCAGCAACATGTAGCAAAATGTTGACACCTTTTATCTGTTTGATGTATTAGTTATGGGCATAGGATGTATGGATAAAACTACTGTAGAAAGATCTGAAATGTTTGTTGCGTGTCTTGTTGTTTGCCCATCAAATGAGCCTCTTCCTTGGTCACTTGCATTGGCCCATATGATCATACAACACTCACCCAACTATGGCTAACATGCAGTATACCCACATCACTTGTATAATGCATTGCCATATCATACATTTTGCCTGGGATTGTTACTACAGGCTTAGTTTGTTATAATGTCTAAACAATAGGTGTCTAAACATTATGACCAGAGGATAAGAAGTACTCTGACATTTATTATTAGTTCCATTTTTGCATTTTGTTCGATGCAGTAGTTGTATGTTTAGCTAATTTCAGTTCTAAACATCATTAGAATCCATAGGCTTAAAACAATAATGTACAAAGAGACAAGGTGAAATGATAATGAGGTCTTCTGAAGAGGCCCCAAAGTGTTCATATCGTAGAATACTATATTATGATTATCAAATGGTTGGTACAGAATAAAAGCACTAGTTTACTGCTCTG
The DNA here is from genome assembly GCF_019279795.1 of Protopterus annectens. Lineage (NCBI taxonomy): Eukaryota > Metazoa > Chordata > Ceratodontiformes > Protopteridae > Protopterus > Protopterus annectens. The sequence continues at coordinate 593,609,333 of NC_056743.1, forward strand.
GTTTTATTAGAGAACTACCTCCAAGTTATGGAGATTGTTTTGTATATATTTAACAGCATTAAATTAATCATGGCTAATAATTAGCTCTGCAGTTTATTGTCTATGCAGACTTGTATGCATTTTTATATATGGGATAGAATTCTACACATTATTGTATGCACTGTGTAAATGGGATAAAATCCTTCGCATTAATGTATACGTTTATAAATAGGATACGCATTTTCACATTAATGTATGCACTTTTATAAATGGCATACAGTTCTTCACATTAATGTATGCACTTTTATAAATGGGATAAAATTATTCACATTAATGTATGCATTTTTTATAAATGGGATGAAATTCTTTACATCATTGTATACACTTTTATAAACAGGATAACATTCTTCACATTAATATATGCAGTTTTGTAAAGAGGATGACATTCTTAACATTAATGTATGCACTTTTATAAATGGGATGCAATTCTTCACATTAATGTAGACATGTTTATAAATGGGATACACATTTTCACATTAATGTATGCACTTTTATAAATGGGATAAAATTCTTCATATTAATGTATGCACTTTTATAAATGGGATACGATTCTTCACATTAATGTATACATGTTTATAAATGGGATATACATTTTCACATCAATGTATGCACTTTTATAAATAGGATACAGTTCTTCACATTAATGTATGCACTTTTATTAATGGGATAAAATTTGTCACCTTAACAGATACACTTTTATAAATGGAATAAAATTCTTCAGATTATTGTATACACTTTTATAAATGGGATAAAATTATTTATACAATGACCCCCCATTAATATTCCAAAACGTGCACGCTGATTGGTCAGCATGCACATTGTAAATCAGAGTTCTAGTAATGGAAAAAGGACCTGTCGCCTGGACTTTTTCCATTAGTATAACTCTTTTTTTTTTTTGTTTTACAGCAACGGAGAATGCAAGATCTCTGTTGCTTTTTACAACCTGTCTCGCTATGTTAAACGAGTTTAACATAGCGAGACAGCTTTCAAAAAAGCAATGGAGATCTTGCTTTCTCCGTTGCTTTTGCCCACAGCTCTGATGTACTGCATAGGCATACGCATGTGCAGTACATCAGAACTGCCGCAGAATGCCAGACAGCTGCGGAAGGGCAGCAAGGAGGCATTATACAATGCCATTATTTAAGAAAAGTCATTATTTATTTTCTTAAATAATGCCATTGTATAATAGCAATAACCCACTTCTGGGTGTGGGTAATGCTGGATTTACCCACGGTTGTCTTTGTTTGGCCACTTGGGCTTCACCCTCGTTACCAAACCATACCAACCGTGGGTAAATCCAGTATTACCCACACCCAGGCATGGGTTATTGCTATATTACATTAATGTATGCACTTTTATAAATGGGATGAAATTCTTCACATTAATGTATGCATTTTTATAAATGGGATGAAATTCTTCACATTAATGTATGCATTTTTATAAATGGGATGAAATTCTTCACATTAATGTATACAGTTTTATAAATGGGATGAAATTCTTCACGTTAATGTATGTACCTTCATAATTGGGATAAAATTCTTTACATAATTGCTCATTTAATTTTTTTACAGTAATGCCATCGAGCCCGACAGTTGCATCTCCCAGCACTTCATCCATTCTTCCCTTCTCCTCCTCAGTGTTCCCCACAGTGAAGCAGAAGAGTGCCTTCGCCCCTGTAATCAGACCTCAAGGATCACCCTCACCTGCCTGCTCCAGTGGCAATGGAAATGGATTTCGAGGTAGGGCATGTCATACTGAATCTTTAAAGGCACAAATGTGTTCTGGATAAATGTGATAGTTAACTGAGAAAGACAAGGGAGTCTTTGAAATAAACTGTGCTTGTGAAAGGATCAACAGTGGAGTGACATACCACGTTTAAACTGTGCTTGTGAAAGGATCAACAGTGGAGTGACATGCCACGTTTAAACTGTGCTTGTGAAAGGATCAACAGTGGAGTGACATAGCCACGTTACACTGTATTCAGTTATAAAATAGATTTTGTGTCAGTTGACTAAACTATGCTTCAGTGAATACTGTTTGAGGGGAAACCAGCTTACCAGATAATATTTTTATCTGTCCTGTGTTCTGATGAATGAATGAGTCCTTATTTCATAGGTTATTTGCTCAGAATATCAAAATCATGAAATAGAATCTTCTGTCCAGCTGGTATTGTTTTTCACAGTACTTAGCAAACATGTGGATTGAAACGACATGCATCAAGTGGTGTAAGTCACGTGACATGCACGCAATCCCAGCTAGCTGATTAGGATTAGGTAATTATTGGTATCATTAGATAGTGGCTGCAGGACTGTACTGAAAAAGCATTTAAATTGACTTCCTTTTAATTAATACTCCAAGTGACTGAAGGTATATGGATGAGTGTAACTAATATAGTAATGTGATTGGACTATTGTTAGAAAGAAATACTGGGTATACTGAATACATTTTCCCTAGTAGAAAGAGTTAAAGGAAATGCAACTTGTGTGAAAGACAGTGGCAGAGAGGAACAGGTAGTCTGAATACTATAAATAAGAATTGTGTCTGGAGTGGTGTAAATGTTGTGTTGCAGTTGGGCATTTTGAGGGTGAAGGGTTATATGAATTTTCTCTTTAACAGGAATATGTCACCAGAGTGGTGAAAGAAGAGAATAAAACAGATTTTTTAACTGGGAAGAGGAACAAATAGTGTGCAATTTAAGGAGGGGCAGTTACTCAGAGGCATTTCTTCATTTGAATATCTAGACAGACCTAAAGATATCCCAACACTTGACTATTCACTGGGATATGTGGTTTATTACTTTTTTTTCATTTGTTTTATATAATATGGGTTAAGTTCTGATACTGTAGGTTGAGACATAAAAGAAGTCTGCAGCTTTACTCCCCTTTTTACTCACAGTTTATCAGTGAGCATGAGTTTATAGTGGGGGGACAGGTGCGCCTCTGGTTCAAGTTTTATTATGAAAAAAGTAAGATATTGAATGCTTTCATCTCTATACTGTATTTGGAGACTTCTTCAGAAGAAATATCACTCAAGTAATAATGATGTGACATTCAAAATCAATGTTTATATATGGTGCTTAAGATGACGAATACTTAACTAGCCTAGTATTTTTGTTACCGTTTATGAATTTTCTCTTACTACTTAGTTTTATGTATTGTACTGACTGGTTTTGAATCTCAAATTTGTGATGAATGCGTTATTTGCAGGGTAGGGTTTGCATCTTAAAACAGATACCAAATATGTGTTGGCTAGATAAGGCTACAGGGCTTGGAGTCCCACTGTGCTGCCATCAATCATGTTAGGGACAGGGGGTACCAGCATTAAATTCCACACCATTGTCACCTTAATAAATATGCACTATGGTAATCGACCTTGACAGCTTATGACAAATTCACAGTTCTGCCTTGGGTTATAACAAATGGTTCATACACCCAAATAAACTTTACACTGTAAAGTGTACATAAAAGACTTTAAATCACTGAATCCCCAGGATTACACTCACCTTGGCATGAGCCTTACCAGCTGTAATGCAGACGTAACTAAATGCGGTGAGGTTACCCTCATAAGTAGACACTACTCCTAAGCTGAATTCCAACAATCGTTCCAACGCTGTATGGTTACCCTTATAAATAGGCCATTCATAAACTTTTATAAAAAAGTAAAGGAAAATACTTTATTTGATTGAAAATCAGGTAAATGCACAGAAAATACAAATTCAGTACACAAGTCAGTAATTGATTGCACAGGGAAAAATTAAAGAAATATATAAATATGTTTAAAGGCAGAAAACAAACTTTTCTTTTCACACAAAAAAGTGTTTGATCTTTATGCATGCAAACACTTTTCTATGAGAAAAGAAAAGTTTGTTTTGCAGACTTAAAAAAAAATACATTCAAACATAGAAGAGTGATTGAACAGAGTTGTGTTTACGGTATTAATATTAATAGGTGGCCAGGATGTGCTTACGTCATTTTGGGGTCCAGATCTAATTATGCTGACTTAACGTTGGTTAAGTACTTGTGTATTAGTTAATTATCAAACTGTTAAATTAATAATTTGTCAAAAAATGATGATTAGTTTTTTGCCAGATTGTTAATTTAATAGTTTGACAATTGCATAACTAATGCACAATTATTTATGCTAATCCAGTATTATTAGAGCTGGAACCCAAAATGACGTAAGTGCCTCCTACTCATCCATTAATATTAATATGTAAACATGGCTCTGTTCATTTAATCTTCAGCATTTGGAAGAAATCTTTAAAACTATGTATTTTTAAAGACTGCAAAACGAACCTGTCTTTTCACACAGAAAGTGTTTGCATGCTTAAAGATGTATGCAAACACGGTTTTGTGTGGAACACAATAGCATTAAACAGACAGTTGTCAAAGGATACCTCTACCTACGTCTAAATACCGTTGTTACTATCGTTTTCTACAGAATACCGAAGTCTAAATATCACTAAGTCGCTAAACATATTCAGTAGTTGCAGATGACACACATGCAGATTGCCTAGGTTTTCACTTTTTTCTTCTCTCCGGTACCTATAAAAATGCTTTACTGATTCATATTTAAATAGAGTTGAAGTCCATTATCCTGAAAAACGATGAAAATGCAGTAATCAGGATTTAGCATTCTCTGTAAGTTAGATGTTTCCCATATCTAAACAGAAAGAAAGGATCAGCAGCCCTGCTTCACTGCTTCTAGGAGGTTAGTGTTGTTTTTAAAGCAAAGCAGCATTTTCTTTCTTTAAACTAAGCTGCCTAGAGCAGACAGAGACTTCCATTCCTGCAGGAGGTTATGCAGATTGTGATAGGAAGCAGGGGATTCCATTCTACAATGCACATATTATACTAAAACAACAGTTATACCTTTCACACATCTAATAAAATATACAAGTATTGATGCCTGTGTATGTAAAAAAATATACAGCTCTGGAGATTATAATTCAAAGTACACTGTTTAAATTCATCTGTTTTTGAGTGATACGTTTTCTGAATAAGTCTCAAAAATTGCCACAGACATGAAAGCAAACAGCACTCATCTTTTTAAATAAAAGTATATTCATTTCTCCTACAAGATATTTGTAATGTTTTATATTTATTTTGTTCTACCTGCTGGGTGCTACATTTTGGTACCCGTTTAGCTTGCAGTTTAAATTATGTCACTTGGAAAATCGTATATGCATAGGATTTACTACTGTCAGAATGCAGAGCTACCTTACTTCATTGATCAGCTTAATAAGCTCAGTTAAGAACAAATACATCTTTTTTTAGGGTGCAGTAAAGAGCAATGGGTTAATAAAATGACTCACCTAAAGTTACACATTATGAGATGGAGTGAATCAAACCCAAAACTACAGGATGAAGCTCATTAACAGTGTACAGCCTTTCATCTGCCCTGCTATATTGGCAGGCCTCTGATTAGAGACATTGTGTATCTGTCCCAAATCATCTATTTTTAGATTATCTCATAAATCTTGATTTTAATTTAATTTAGAATATTGCATCTGTATCATTACTATGAATGTTTTCTTGGATATAAAGATGTTACAGTCTTTAAGCTTGCAAGATAAAAACTTCTTTGCTGACAATCCATGATTTATGTAGGGTGCTGTCTTACTTCCTAACACTTTCTGGAACCTTCAAATGTGATACAGGATAACACTTCACCTTTCAATTACCACATGGATCATGTAGAATGATTGTAATAAGTATAAAATAGTTCCATTACTGCTTAAAAGTAGGTAGAATATTGTTTTGGTAGGATTTGAAGATTAATTGCTAGCTAGGGCATGGGCACGTTAGTTGGGTGAAAGACTGTTAATTTTTATTAGACTGTGGTTTATAACCACTCACTGTACCTTAGAAGGATGTGGTTATACAATCAACTAGAATTATCCCAATCCCAGCAACACAGTTTCCTGTACTGCAGACTCCCCTTTAGAGTTGCTAGCTAAATAATTATATATTTGCTGATATAAGCCTGCAGTTTAATCTATCACTTTTTAGATATTTAGAATGAACGCTTCATTTGCGATTTGAAACAGAGATGGAGACAAATCCAGAGTATTTTCCTATGATGTTAAGTCACTGTATACTAAGACTAATGTATTTTATTTATGTCACTTGCCCTCATAATGGCTAGATTACACTGGAACTGAAAACATACAGCACAAAGAATTAATGGCAGTAAAGTTTTTAGAAGAGAAAAGTTCCATACCTACATGATGAAAACTGAAGGTTGTACATGAATCAAGGCGCAAGATTAAGGACCTTCAACTGTTTCTCCTTTTTTAAGAAGAAACATGAGAAACACACAGGCCTTGAGCAGTAGAGTGGAGGAGAAGGTATATCTTGTTACTTTGGTCAGTTAGCCTTTCAGCAGGCATCTCTTGTAAAATCTCAGTGGAGTTTGATAAATCAGCAGCTGTGAGCACAATTCTTCCCACGTGTCTTGCATGTTTTTTATTCATTTGAAGAGAACATGCCATGTTTCAGGCTCTACTCAGTGTCACATAGGTCAAAGAGTTGTATTACATGAAACTTTGTTAATTTGGTGTGATGGCACTGTTTTATCCCATTTCAGAGTGCCTAGTGTCATGTACTGAAAATTGTTCATTGAAAAAAAACATTAATTTCACTTTAAAATAAGATTATACTCAGAAGGAAATGGGCTGAATTAGAAATATGGGTGATTAGTTCGGTATTTTAAAATACTGCATTATAAGAATAATGTAAACTGTAGATGTAGCGTTAGACCACTTATTTAATGTTAGATACTTAAGAGCTAATTAGGACATTTGATTACTGGTACTGTACTACTAAAGTGAACATTTCCACATCTAAAGTGATACAATAGTCTTTTTACATTGCAATGCTAAGACCCATAGTTTTTCAGCTTCATCAGAAACTGTTCTCATTTGCTTTGAAGTGATAGTATTTCAGATTAACGAACTCAAGTTTCAGATGAGGAATGCATGTATTTTGAAAGTAAAAGCATCTGTTTTCTTTTGTGTCATCTCTGTTTGTCAAATGTAAAATACTAAATCGTACTAAATCATGTCTTCGCTATATTGCATCAAAAAGGCTCAGAAGAACATTATGTATTTGCAGTGAATTATAGCAGTCAAAAAAAAAAAGAAATAAATATTAAAAATCAAATAATGCATGGAATAACTTGAAAGGTACTATGTAGTTAAATACTTTAACTTCAAATAAGGTGGGATGATTGCAGTGTGATGAAAACTAAAGTAAGGAGTAGTAGCAAGTGTCAGCTGCTTGGAGCACACAGTCTTGTTTTTCTTAGTGGTGTTTCTATGTTCAGACTGTGTGTCATACATTATTTATATCAAATTGGCTGGTTATCTGGTATGAGCTGTCAAGAAAACAATCATATATGGATTATAAGACAAGATGAAGTTTAAATTATAAGACAAGATGAAGTTCAATTAAACTAAATTGTCTGAAACTCAATGGGACTACTCCCAAGACAAAGATGAACATGTTTGCTCAGCTTTAATACTAGATAATGCCTATTTCTAGAAAAGTGACAGCTTTGAATGTGACAGAATGAGTCTGAAAGTGTCCAAGTATGGACAAGATCAGTTGCCTAGGAAAAACAAGTTTTCATGTTTTTTTTTCCACAGTGTACTTGTCAATATTTATGATTATGTACTGTCATGTTAATGATGTCAAATGGTTTATTACCTTAAAGCATTGTCTTGGAGGTGACTTCAGTTTATGCCAGTTGATGATGTTGAGTGCCTTGACAGGAAGGAATGTGGATAATGTATATAGTAATGCAGGTGACAATAAGAATAAAAAAGGCTAAATAAGAAGAGCGTAGACTTGCAACTGCCATATGCATGTGTGACAAGGAAAATAACATTAAAACATGAGTTGCAGCCTCAGTCATTGAGTGTAATGTAGTACCAACATGCTGGAAATGGGTTATGACTTCAGCAGTGAAAAGAAATAACTTACAGCAAACATTTCAAAGTTAATAAAGAAAACTATTGAATAAACAATGTTGAATTTAACCATGCACTTTTTTACAGCTACGGATGCTACCTGATGCACTGATATAGCAGTTGTCAACATTTATTCTTAGCTATAACTAACATAGTATGTCAACACACAACATAGCAAACTGATGTGACTGTTTTTTTTTTCCAGCTATGACTGGCCTTGTGGTACCTCCAATGTAAGGACCTGTTATTTTCTTATGAAAAAAAACTGAAGAAACTCTTAAAGGACCACTAATATTGTAAATAAATAGCACTACACCTCCTCTGGAAACCAGGGCTTACAAATGTACATTTTCCTTTATGGACATCCAAGGCCTTGCACCTCGTGTCTTTGTTTCTTTCTTTATTCCATGGTGATGTGTTTGGCTATGTTTTGCTTATGCCTCATGGGCGAAGACCACCAGGTAGACCCATAAAGAAGTCATTAACACAGCGAATCAGGATGCAATGGACAAATATAGCTTTTGGAATTTGTGAAATATGTTCTTGGCAAACAATATGGCTTATTTTGGATACCTAAGGTTTTCAATGAAGTTAAAAGGAAGATTCTATTTTGTATGAAGCCTTTCAGTTATTAAGTTTGACCTGTGCAGAGACAGATCAACAAACAACAAACAAACAAACAGGGTACCAGCATGAAACAATTTTTTACTGCAAATTAAAACATATGAATGATGTATTGTCAGTGTCTGTGTGTGCTTAGAGCTTAACCTTTAACTTTGAAATGTTTTACACTATTTAAATGAGTAAGTAAACTTGTAACTTATTGTAGTTAGAGATAGAACATGAAACTTTTGTTTGAAACCATTCTCTTGTACAGCAGAACAGAAATGCAAAATGTGGTAAACACCGACTATAGTGCTTTGTTAAAACTGTCTGTAGGCATTAAACACCCCTTTCGTTACCACAGTAGGCTAATTAATAAAGTAAGTAACGTGTAATCATCTGTACATTAATAACCATTAATTGGAAAGCTCTTTTTTTGTTGTCTAAAACCAATGCTGTTTAGGTCATAAGCCTGCATAAATTCACTCTATGTTCTTTTTGAAATGCTCTTACTTACATACAAAAAATAAATATGATAATTTAGGGTCTGAAAGTTTTTACCCAAATGAAGTTTTAACCTAGTTTCCTTTTAGTTTTATTTGCTGATATGGCTACTTAATAATATGTAAGGAAATTAATAAGTAAAGTAGATTACAACTATGTATTTAAAATGTAATAGTAAGTCAAGATTTCAAAACAATGCTTCCTTCTTTGGTCCTTTGCAGCCTTAAATAACAGGAGGAATAAGGCATTTTTCCTTGTAGCATATTTTACTATTGCATTTTAAATAAAGGCGTATATATATATATATATATATATATATATATATATATATATATATATATGTATACACACATATATTAATCCACATTACTTATCAATTTTTTTAGCTATTATTAGGTAGTTACATATTTTTCTAAGCGGCTCTCTAAAATCTTGATATTTGGTAGTTTTTTGACATGGTATATGTGAAAGAACTGAAGCACAAAGAGAAATTCTATATTGCTGTTACCCTGACATGTTTATTCAGTTGCACCCAAAGTATGGACTAAGTGAACAACCTCCGAATGAGTACTTGTCAAATCAAATCCGAAAGAAACGATTTCTGCAAGAGACATGGCCATTGGGCTATTATAAAATAATAAAAACAGGGACATCTCCTGTAGCCATAACAATGGATATGTGCCCTTAAATGAATTCACAATTAATGGAAACCATTATGGGGCTGGAAAGTACCTGTTCAATGAAAAATGGGTGTGTGACACTCATCCATGCACCAGTAACACACAGAATTAATTTTATTTTTAGTTATTCCTCTGATTTGTATGCCATAGTCATATAGCTCCTAAGGGGAATGTGGTGGATGTGGTCGATCATTTAATTTCATGGCAGCTGTATGCTTGACCTTACACAATAAAGTACTGTTCTCATGTTCATAAGTACAGCATTAGAGTAAACTACGTCTCCCTCAAGATGAAGCTTCTTGGCTCAGTGAATGCACTGATCTTACTACTCCTTGTCTGTATTTTAAAACCATGGGGGTCTGTCTGGCAGATTTTGGCACCCAAGAAAAACAAAAGGTTACTAAAGCATTCAAAACATTTTACTTATTATCTCCACACCTCCATGAACATGACTTCCAAAATGTCTCATCAGAGAAGACTGTTTTTTTAAATTCCATTATGGACCTAAAGTAACCTGATAACATTCCTATACCAGGCAATGACCTGAAAAATATGATTTTGTGATAGATATACAAGGAAAACTTTAGAACTCATTTGCTTGAAGCAGAGGGAACATGATTGTGTTTTCTAATTGTTGTGGCTTCTACAGTCAGGTTATTAATGTCACTTTAAATACATGTACACACACACACACACACACACACACACACACACACACACACACACACACACACACACACACACACACACACAATGTTTTCAGGTGGCAGACACATTTATGTTAAGTAAAATAGAACCAAACCGGCCCATAGTCTTAAACGATGTCTCTCAGACATCCTGTTTATAAGTCCCAGTGTAGTTAATTTTATTGTGGCACTTATAAAGCAAACATTCCTGCTAACATTTGTACTATCATTGCTAGTCAAACTGTGAAACTTGCAACCAATTGCAATTATTTTTAAATGTAGCTGCTTCTTTCAAGATGGTGTGTACAGAAAAGTAATAAAAACAATCATTTAATGTAGTAAAAGTTTAAATTATAGCCACACAGAAGCCAAACCAGAATAAGAGATTTATTAACAGAGAGAAGTGAATAAAAACAACCTATATCCGTTTGTCCATTCACATACACATTTCAATTGCTAAGCTTTATCAAAGGCCATAATCCCAGAAAACCTTGATATTGGTAAGATGCTTTCATAACATGAAATATTGTATATGGTCAGTTGAGTTTCAAACAGCTTTACCCAACATACACGGACTATAATAATCAGTACTGATAGTCTCATATTGTATTGTTTAATGGTTTTATAACTGCCTACAGTAATAACTTGAGTCACTTGAAAAATATTTATATATAGCTAAAATGTTGTCTTACAGTTTTGTAACATGAAATTTGAGATAGTTTTATCACATTACATGCCTCGTCGTATCTTGTGTTTTGTTTTTTTCTTTTCTTTGCACAATTTGGTATGCATGGTTTTACAACCAGGTCCTTGTTTTGTAAAATACATTTTGATTCTTAAAATATTTGTATAGTTCACTTTATTGTTTTGCTTTTATTGGACAGCTATATATATATAGTATAAAATTGCTATGCAGTGAGCATTTTGTAAAAAAAATTGCTGTTTATTTCTCCTTTTTTTTGTTTACTGTTTTTAATGAACATAAGTACGATAAAGCTCGTTTGTAAAATGAATATGTCAACATCAGTTTTAAATTCTAAATTATCCAAATGACTTTCAAATAAAAATTTCATACTGAAAAATGTGTTTAATTGACAGTAATGAAGTACCATCTGGAAATTTGACAGAAACTGCAGAAATGGATTATTCTCCTCATATGTTCTCATAGATCTGGAAAAAAAAATCATTTTTGTTGTTGTTTCAGTTATCTTAAGGTTAATCTTGCAGCTATAAAAGTTGCATGTGAAATCCTCCAGCTTCTGACGCCACAGTGCAGGATTTCAATGACATGAATTTATTATTTATTATTTCATACATCATTTGATAATAAACATATTTTTCATATTCTTCACATTTAACAAATGCAAGAATCAGAAGCAAGACCAATTATTTTATTTATTTATTGAATTCAGTTATTTAACATCTGTTTACCAGGAAAGTCCGACTTGGAATGAGTCAATTTTCAGTGGTGGCCCGGGGAGAAATGCTCAAGATTTTGTATACAAAAATACATTTTCTTCAGAAGATGGAAAGGAGACTTAACTCCTGTGACTGACAAAGGTGCAGATCTGGCACAGATGAAACTTTTTTACTGTAATGTAACACAAGTTTATAACCAGATCATTTTGAAAAATGTTTAATCTGAATGAGTCTTACCTTGTATTAAATACAGATCATTTCAGCCAGTTTGGGTGGGTAAATATTGTATGCAGTTTTGTAAATATGTCCATAAATGGAAGGGTTGACACATTAGGATTACTTTTGTGTACATATAAATGGTAGAGAAAGTGTTTGAAATATATTTGGAAGTTGTATGATACACAATTACAGTAATTATAGTTGATCTAATAGAACTGTTAAACATTTTTAAATTTCCAGATTCTGATCCATTTCAAATCCTAAAAATCCTCGGCAAGGGCTAAGTTTTGGATTTAGAATCACTAGCATTGAATTCTACTGTTAACATTAGGTTTGAGATTCAGATTAAAACAAGTATATGCTGGTCAGCACAATTATAAACTATGGGGGGGGGGGGCGGCAGAGGGAAAGAGACATGCAGATATATGGAGTTGAGATGAAGGACAGTTAAAATGGTATACTAATGAGGCATTTCTTTAGTGACACACCAGTTCTCAGACAGAAAGGTTCCTCTAAATTCAAAGACAAATCAAGCTTTGAGGCAGAACTTCCAGTTCTTTGGACAAGCAAACTTACTCATATAGACTACCTTTTTAATATTAAACATATCCCAGTCAGGGACAGTATGGCTGGGTTTTCTCAGTTTAATTTCTCCAGATATTTTCGGTTTCTAATACTATGGCAGGAATGGACACAATTCCTAAGTTAGAGTATAATTAAAGTTCATGAAATTAATATTGAATGCTTCAATCTTTGATGCTAGCCAAAAAGTGCTCTTTGCAGCACTCACAATATGTCCAGACTTGACTTCTTCTGCAATTTAGATGGTGTTCATATATCTAAATACAATTGTAACTTCTTTTTTATTTAAGTCATTGCTCCTACTACTGTTGGAGTTGCCTGAGTATCTTTCTTTCACATTACTCTTGTTTCTGCCTGCAAATCCTGATATTTTATGATTTTCTCTCTCTGTATGCGAGACACTGCAATTGCTAGGTGTAGCAATTTCAGTCATCAATGTTATTTTCTTTTTTTTTTCATGAGCTACTGTATCTGGTTTTCTCACATCTATTTTTTGAACTGTTGGTAATGAGTGATCCCATGTGATGTATAACTTCATCATTCTCTATAATACTTTGTGATTCACATTTCCAGTGCTTCTCAGCTACTTCTATATTCTAGTGTCTGCGCAATTCCCAGTGCATCGGTCTTGCCACATTATTGTGCCTTTCAGTGTACAGGCCCTCTGCCATGAATGTATCACATCCAGCATCAAAGTGTGGGGTCTATATCATATGAGCGAATTGCACACATTGCAAACGCTCATAATATTGAAAGTACCAGACTTCAAACTTCTGCCCCCCACCCCCCACTAAATATATATTCCAGCACCGAGATCGCACTACAGTGAGGAAAGGGCAAATATCCCATTCTTCACTGTACCTCGATCTCAGAAAAAGCACTTCGAGGTCCAGTACGTTCGATATTATGAGCATTTGCAATTTGTGCAAGTCGCTCATATGATATAGACCCTAAAGTATGTGATTGTTTCCAATTGTTTTTTTACAGAACCAGCATTTGCATGTTTCTTCCACTATATTTGTGGATTTTCCACATTTCCTTCCTTATTATCTGATTTTTCTCCTTTATACTCTCTCTTTTGTTTTTTTTTTTGTTTTTTTTTTGTGGCCTATTCAGTTGCTGTCTGATTGTTGTCTATTTCTGGTTTGATTTTCATTCCCGCTTGACACAGGAAAGCTTCCACTAAACTAAGCAAGAGTGGTCATGTTAGACTTCCTCTCCTTTCAAAACTTTCACTATATTTGGTTCTCACAAGGTCAGCAAATATGTATGCAGTCTCACAACTGCAGATCTATACATGTAATCAGTTTCAAGGAGGCTCCTTCAGAGTGAGGAATATATAATCTTGGTATACACTGATTTGTTGTATACGTTTTTGATAAGCAGGAAGCATTTTTCTGTCCAATTGATCCACTAACTTTTGGGGCTAGTCAATCACACAAAAAGTGTAAGTTAGAACATGAACAGAAAACTGTTTTATAGCTTTGACTTTATTCCTAGATGCCAAGGCTAATTTCAGTATACATTTTAGTCTTCTAAAGTATTCCTTTCTGAGTTTATTTGCATTTCGTTATATTTAATTGCTCATCCTTCATCAGTTCTCAAATGTATATACACTCCTTCCTGCTCAAGTTCCTTTGTAACACATTCTTATCCAGATTAATATTGTCTTGGTACTGCAACTTTCCTGCTTTAAACATTGCTTTTGCACATTTATCAAGACCAAATTTTATTTTTATATCACATGAGAAAGTTTTAACCAATTGCAGTTGTTCTTTCAACTCTTCGTCTGATGAACTATAAAGTTTTAAGTCATCCACAAAAACTAGATGAGAAGTCTTTAAGAAAGTTTGTTTTCTGGGAGCCAAACTGTAACCAAAACCTAATCCATTAAGTAAACAGTTTAATGGATTAAGGGCAAAACAAAACAACAGTGGTGACAAAGAATCAACCTGGAATATCCCCCTTTGAATTTTTACCCCCAGGATAATAATTTGCCCTTTGTCATGGCTTAACTGCAAAGTGGTTTACTACTGTTTCGTGGTCACTGTAATATAATTGATCAGTATAGGATGTGTCCCATACGTCTGTAAGTACTCCTTTATTCATGAATATGGGATGTTGTCAAATGCTTTCTTATAATCTTGTCCATGTCATAATTAGATTCTTCCCCTTTTTATAATTCTCTATTATGGCTTTATTTAGCAAAAAGTGATACTTTGTTTCATATGAGTTTTTTTTGTTACCCTTTTGCTCTGTTCCTGTGATTGAGTTGTCTTCTAAATGACAATAAACTCTGCATCACTTCTAGTATATAGTTTTGTACATTTTAGGGTGGCTAACTGTTTCACTATTGAGGAGGAGTATATTTTTTTCTGTTAACCAGATTGGTGCCTGTTCAGGATCCATATATAAATAATTCTTACTCAGGGCTAAATCTTTGTGTAAAGATGTTAATACCTTTAGCCAGAAGTTAGGTACTGCATCTGGGCCTGAGGTTTTCCATTTAAGAGCTTATCTTAACTTTGTTTCAGTTTCTCTGGCTGTTACTTAACCATTTCGTATCCTATATATTTAAACTCTTTACTGTTTATTTTCCTTTTTTTATACATTCAGTATCTTTGTTATGTTCCACAGGATCTTCATAAATATTTCCCCAAAATGTGTTAATTTCTTCTTCTATTTTTGGTGATGTTTATATTCTATTTGCTTTATTTTCCATTTCTCTTTAAAACATTTTTAGAGTCATCAATGAATTGCTTATTTTGTACTTATCTGCATATCTTCTAAGTTTTTCTGCCTGTGCTGATACCTTTAGTGTATTATTTGCAATAGTGTATGGTACATCCTGGTCTGTTCTGATACTGTTCATTGCTTTTGCCACTTCTATTTTTTCTAAGTATTTTTGTTGATCTGTTCCCCTTTTTGTATTGTTTTAACAGTGACAGTTCTTGGCTTAATTGCTTTATAGTTTTCTCTGTTCAGTGCTTTCATAATATTTTATTTCTTCACTTCCCTTCTCTTATTACTCTGTGTTTTTGTGGTAAGGATATGGCTGTTATTACTTTAGCTGCACAGTAATATATTCTATTTACTTCTGTTATATCTTATGAATTTCTGTTAATAGTTTTAATTACTATGTTCATTGATTTTGTCAGACTTCTAACATTTTAGGTCTTATTAACTTTCTGAAGTCTATTTCTTTCATCGATCTTAACATATCTATCCATCTCTATTAAGTCAGGCAACTCTTCCCTTAGATTATTTCTTCTAAACTGAGAGCACATTCTTTACTCTGTGTTTCCTGTGGGCATTGCACAAACAGTTCAAGAAAGTCTTCCTGTGAAACATCTTCTTCAGTTGCATTCTGCACTATTTATTCCTCCTTCATATGGTAACTCATTGGCCCATCACTCCACAGCATTGCTTGCATCAGAGCTGGTACTGTATCCCACTCCTTCCTTTGTGAAACTCCAACTGAACTTTTGCTCTGGTTTCCTACTGAAGGTTCCAGAGCATCATCATCTGGCAAGTCATGTAATGATTCCCATTCCACCTGTTTCTCCTTAGTATGAGGACTCACTGTTCCACCATGCTATGCCATTACCCTAGTTGGATTTTCTAAACCAAATCCTTCACTTCACAGGTAATCCATAACTGCAGTTTCTATTTCTTTAATTTCTCCATTACTAATCCTTTTTTTCTGCTTTGCCCCTTTGTTTTCTTATTTTTCGCATTGTAAAAATTTCATATCTGGGTGCCTTTGCTTGTATTTCACTTCAAATATCTTTGGTGCAGTGTTTTCCTCTATTGATTCGTTTTCATTTCTCCTTTGAATTAATATTGCACCACACCAAATCTCTTTTTCTTTCCTATGTCCATATTTCTTATTCAGATGTTTCCTGCTCCACCTGTTTCTTCTTAATTTGGGGACTCATTGTTCCATCATGCTGTAGCATTACCTGTGTTGCACTTTCTACATGAAATCCTTCACTTCACAGGTTTCCACACCCAACTTCAGTTTTTATTTATTTAACTTCTGCCTTACTAATCCTCAGTTATACTTTCCTCCTCTGTGTTCTTATTTTCTGTATTTTGAAAATTTCCATATCTTTGTGCCTTTACCTGTAGTTCTCTTCAAACATCTTTGGAGCTGCTTTTTTATTGATTAGTTTGGCTTTCTCCTTTGCACAAATATTGCACCATATCAGATCTCTTTTTTCCTTTCACATGTCCATGTTTCTTTATTATACCATCCATAAAGCTCTGATGTTTGTTCTTTATGTTTTTCACTTCCTCTGTTGCTTCTTTTTCCAAGTGGCCCAACGTTTCTCTGTCTGTGTAGTGTTTTTCATGGATCTGTTGCATTAATGGACACAAATTTGCATGTGAGTATTTTGACACTTTTCCTGAGCAAGTATTTTTCTTTCATCTAATTTTTTCACTTAATCGTTCTGAATATTGTCTATCTGGAAATTCTGGGCTTCTGGCACAATAGTAACAGTATATAATTTCTTCCTTATCCTCACCAGTCAACTCTATTATCTTTATGGCTGTTTTGGGGCCTGTCAGTTTTTGTTTTTTTGTGAACTACTACTTTCTTCTACAACAGGGGGATCATCCTTCCCCTAAGCCTGACCTAGCCCCATCTTTCTTCTACAACAGGGGGATCATCCTTCCCCTAGGCCTGACCTAGTCCCATCTTTCTTCTATAACAGGGGGATCATCCTTCCCCTAAGCCTGACCTAGTCCCATCTTTCTTCTACAACAGGGGGATCATCCTTCCCCTAAGCCTGACGTAGCCCCATCTTTCTTCTACAACAGGGGGATTATCCTTCCCCTAAGCCTGACCTAGCCCCATCTTTCTTCTACAACAGGGGGATCATCCTTCTCCTAAGCTTGACCTAGCCCCATCTTTCTTCTACAACAGGGGGATCATCCTTCCCCTAAGCCTGACCTAGCCCTATCTTTCTTCTACAACAGGGGGATCATCCTTCCCCTAAGCCTGACCTAGCCCCATCTTTCTTCTACAACAGGGGGATCATCCTTCCCCTAAGCCTGACCTAGCCCCATATTTCTTCTACAACAGGGGGATCATCCTTCCCCTAAGCCTGACCTAGCTCCATCTTTCTTCTACAATAGGGGGATCATCCTTCCCCTAAGCCTGACCTAGCTCCATCTTTCTTCTACAACAGGGGGATCATCCTTCCTCTAAGCCTGACCTAGCCCCATCTTTCTTCTACAACAGGGGGATCATCCTTCCCCTAAGCCTGACCTAGCCCCATCTTTCTTCTACAACAGGGGGATCATCCTTCCTCTAAGCCTGACCTAGCCCCATCTTTCTTCTACAACAGGGAGATCATCCTTCCCCTAAGCCTGACCTAGCCCCATCTTTCTTCTACAACAGTGGGATCATCCTTCCCCTAAGCCTGACTTAGTCCCATCTTTCTTCTACAACAGGGGGATCATCCTTCCTCTAAGCCTGACCTAGTCCCATCTTTCTTCTACAACAGGGGGATCATCCTTACCCTAAGCCTGACCTAGTCCCATCTTTCTTCTACAACAGGGGGATCATCCTTCCCCTAAGCCTGACCTAGCCCCTTCTTTCTTCTACAACAGAGGGATCATCCTTCCCCTAAGCCTGACCTAGTCCCATCTTTCTTCTACAACAGGGGGAATCATCCTTCCCCTAAGCCTGACCTAGCCCCATCTTTCTTCTACAACAGGGGGATCATCCTTCCCCTAAGCCTGTCCTAGCCCCATCTTTCTTCTACAACAGGGGGATCATCCTTCCCCTAAGCCTGACCTAGTCCCATATTTCTTCTACAACAGGGGGATCATCCTTCCCCTAAGCCTGACCTAGTCCCATCTTTCTTCTACAACAGGGGGATCATCCTTACCCTAAGCCTGACCTAGTCCCATCTTTCTTCTACAACAGGGGGATCATCCTTCTCCTAAGCCTGACCTAGTGCCATCTTTCTTCTACAACAGGGGGATCATCCTTCCCCTAAGCCTGACCTAGCCCCGTTGTAAGAATGTCTCCATGCCTTGAAGGTTCTTCACTGACATTTTTTTCCAGTCCTGGCACTAGTGAGCACACTAGAATTGGAATTGGCCACCTTTTTATCATGGGACTTGTGTACCCAGCTATCTTTTTTATTTTGTAACCTACTATATATGGTATATAAGATATAGTCTATATATCAGTGTCAGGCTTTTGTGGAACTAGGATCCATCATGTGAAGGTACTCACCAAGACTTGAGGATGAATTCAGTTCCAGCAATACTACTGTCCTTTTCCTGCTGATTTCATGCTTCTGAAGTCTTATGGAATATGAGATGAAAGAGCTTAACTCTGACATTTTAATCTATGTGGAATAAAGCTTGGTTGTGGATATATCCCCTGGTCATTTATTTGAGAACACTGCCTCTTCCTGTAGGATTGTGTTAGTTATTGGTTTGTTTTTTGCGCCTGTTATCAGTTTGTTTTTTGATTACTTCATCTCTCTATCCTGAACATTTTTTCCAGTGTGAGACAATGTATGCAGAAATAACTGCAGCCATTTCCAAAACCCCAAGCCTCTCTTTCCTTGAAAAATTATATACAGAAGTAAAAAGGCAGTAAGTCATATACTACTGTCATGGTTTTTGTCACTTCAGACAGCCCCTCCTTGGCAATTTTCCACAGGGATCCACCTCAGAGGCACCCAAAATGTATGACTAAAGCTAGCTGACTCCATAAACCTTTCCTGTATCTCATTCCATGGGCTCCAGTAGCACTTGTACATAAAACACTACTATTTAAAAATAATAAATGCTGCCCTTTAAACATTTCAGACAATATGCACATAACCCGATTAGGTGTACAATGAAATTCTGCACACTTTGTAATGTGCCCCTCCCTTCCTCCTCTGTAATAATCTGAACTTATGTACAACATTAACTTGTGCCAACTAACAAACATCAGGAAAAAATCAGAAAGGGTAATCAAAAGGGGACGGTCACATAAAGTAAGCCATCAGAGAGATAGTGTACTTACAGATGACATCCAGTAACTGCAGATATCTGCAGAAGTCTGTAACAAGCGATTCAAATGAGTACTGTAGATACCGATAGGAGGCCAGGGTTCTCCTGGGGTGTTATCCCTATGAAATCTTATCTTTTGGATTGCCAGTTATACTCTGTAATCCTGAAGTCTGGGATCATGAGATGTAGAAAACCCCACAAGGGTAGCAATGTAATCCAACCATTTGCTGCATCTAGCTAAGCATTTAAATGAACATTTCATATTGTACCAAATGACTAGTTTGTCAGGCAGGACTATAGTGCACTCAACCAAACTTTAAAGGGCAGAAATTCTAAGAAGCCAGTTTTCTAACCATAAGAACAAAATGGGTCACTTAGAATCAAAAGGGGCTGGAGAAGAAAGATAATTGCATATTTACCAAAATGTGGGATATCATGAACACAATTATCATCAAGATATGACATTGTAAGCATGTGCGTTCATGTACACTTAACCAGCTTCCTTTTCAGAATGTCCCTTTTTACTGTGTTATGTTCAGAGAGTGATAATGCATCATATTATCACTCCATCAACTGTACTGCACCCAGGTATATCCCATCACGATGAACACATGTTTCATCCTGCTGAGACTGAGTGTCCCACACCATCATTACTACCTACCCCTGATTTTCATTTAAATGTACCACTTCCATATCACACATTGGTAGATAACAATGACTTAAAGTCAAAAGGTAGGGTTTACTAAAATAGGCAAAAAGACTCGCAAGCTGCTTTAATTAAAAGTATTCATTAATCTAAGCATAATAAAGCTCAGTACAGGTTCACATGTGTGCAAACACTCACAGATACAGACAGATAGGTTGGCTCGCTCATGCGCATGCGCACACACACACACACACACACACACACACACACACACACACACACACACACACACACACACACACACACACACAGAGTATATTACGACCATGCTTTTGAAGGAAAACAAATTTGTGGCCATCACTCCAACACTAAACACTACTTTCAAACATGGTAACATTTTAACAAACTCATCATATCAGATACAGAAATGCACAGGTCTTTTGCACTGTCTAAAACTCTGTAACTGCAGAAAAAAAGCTGTATAATAGATGCAGGGCATCATTAGCAAACTGCTTAGCTATGGCATTGGTATTTAGCTTAACCCTAGCTCCTGACTGTAGTGTTGAATATATTCACAGAATTTCCTCTAAATGCTTTAATGTTCACAGCATACAGAATGATTTACTGTCTTCAACAAATGAACCACAGTGGTCTCAGACAAAGGACATTAAAGCAATCTACCTTCATGCTAAAAGTCTGTGCTTTAAAGGTGAACAGCTGCTAACCTTTATTGATTCTGCTGCTCTGATGTTATCATCTGAATCTTTGTTAGAACTTTATTTTCCATCTGTGGAAATCAGACTACCAAGCTGTAGGACAGGATACATAAAAGAGCTGGAAGGGAGGGAAGCACTCTACAAAGATTCACCAAAATGTACACTGTATGACAGACAGTGTGCTTTTTTGTGAAGACAGAGTTATGATTATAAGCTCAGAACCACTTGGTAGTCAAAAGCAAATTAAAAAAAATGAAAAGCTAATTGATACGTGCATTCTTCCTATAAAAACAATATCACTGCTTGAGGGAACCCTAGCATGGACTAGTGAAATTATCAGTAAAATAAATAAACATTCCAAAAGATGTAACTCCTGATCTTGCACTCACACATCACTTCAGCACTTAAGCTATGAAAGCTTGTAGAATGCCAGGGCCAAAATCAGATGATAACTTTACAAATGTATATTGACAGCCAGCCAGACGAAGAATGTATCCTTGCTAATACAAGTATTAGCTCAATCAAAACACAGTAAATATGTGCATCATCAACAAAATTAGTGATTACATTGTTATTACCATAATGTATATGCTAGTCAGCTCAGTATAACTTAAATCAGGATCTTTGGCCATAGAGCCGGCCTTAGGTGAAATGGCATGCTAAGCGATGGGTTCCATAGCTCCACTTCTCCATACCCCTCATACATCCCCTAATGCCCACTAGTTCCTCCCCCAACATGGCCTCCTTAACTTGTCCAGATTACTTCTTTCTGACTTTTTGCATAATTTTGTCTTGATCCTCAGGTTTTTCCTGCACCCTTTCAACACCCCTTAACTGGGTCAGCTTGCAGTGCAATAACTATGGTCTGGGAGCCATGGGGTTTATATATGTTTTGAGGTATATTTCACAGTTTTTTGTCCAAACTTTAGATCCAATGATTGCCTGAACAACAGTCAGGAATAAGGAAAGATATTCAGTTTTGCAGTTCAGTTTTGCTTTTTCCTGTTTTCTTGTAATATACCCTATGTAGCTAAATGTGCACTCTAATAACTGTTAAATAAATAATCAAATTAAGCCAATGGGTTAAAGATGGTCTAATGTGCATTTTAAAGCTTTCCCCCACCCTTTTGACCCAATGATGGCCTGAACAAAAAACATGGGCAAATACCACTTCTCTCCCAAAATAAAAAGATAATCACTTTCTGTGTATCACTCTGGTGTTAGATTGGGATGAAGGCACAAATGGCCAGAGTTGCATATGTCAAGTGGCATGCCTCCTCACCTCTGTGCTGATGTCACACTGAGATTAAACTGAAAGAACAAAGCAATGTAATAACACATTTCAACTTGTTGCTATCAGATGTATGTAAATAGCATGCCTCCTTACCCCATATTTTGGAATGTTAGGAAAATGAAAAAAAATAATGATCACAGAAATGTATTCCATTTTGTTGCTCCTAAACAGCACACTGCCCCCAGACAAGCTGTAGTGACCTTCTGTACACGCCTTTGAGGTTTTGAGCAAAGTTAAAGAAATAATGACCATGCTGTTCCCAGCTGCAACACAAGTTGCTGCAACCAGTTGTACACACCTCTGAGGCTTGTGTGAAAAATTAAAAAAAAGAATAATGACTGTAATGACCCCCCCCCCCCACACACACACACACACAAGATAAAGTGACCTTCCATATACACCTCTAAGGTTTGTAAGGAAAATTAAGGTAATAATGACTACATCATACCCAGCCTCCCACACATGCTACAAAGACCTTTTGTGAACACCTCTGAGCAGTGTCACTTTTAGACTAGGCAGGGTTCAAACTAAGCTTGAATCAAAATTTTCTTATACAACTTGGTGTATAGGGGACATCAGTTCTTAGGGTCTGTATGTTCTGTGATGCATTCTATTACTTGTTTTTTGAAAGATAACTTGTTAACTGCTCTGCATTTTTATTTGTTACCCAGTAGAGTTACATATCTTCTAAGACACCATAACTGCCCAACTAAAACAGTAATATATAAACAAGTAGGCAATAAAAGAAAATTTTCTACTGATACTTTTAAATTACTTCTCCAAAACTGCAACTGGTCCCCACTAAAATACCTCCCACTAGACTCAGCTGTGCAATATTTTAATGAGAAATTTCTTGATATACTAGATAGCCTAATTCCTATCAGAAATATTAGAACTAAATCTAACAACTGCCCATGGATTACTAAAGAAACCAAACAACTTCTAAAACAAAGAGACAAACTCAGGTCTCAGTATCAGATCAACAAAAACAAAACCTCCTTTAACAACTGCTGACATATGAGAAATATATCTAAAAACCAAATCTGGAATGATAAAAAGCTCTACTATACCACAATCCTGCACAGACACCAAAATAATCCACAACATTTTTGGGGTACCATTAAACAACTTCTACATCCTGATCAAACCACAACCCCAACTCCCAATATCTCTACCACTAGAGAGGTAATAGCAACCCAATTCAACTCCTTTTCATAAAGTCTATATAATCACTCATAAATAACAGCTACAGCACCCCACTAGTCATCCAACCTGGCACCAATGTTACTCTAGCCACACTCTATCTGCAGTCCAGTCAAACAGCCAAAATAAAAAAATTATTAACCAAACTAAAACCCACAGCACTTGCTGCTGATAGCCTACCAAAAGAATACCTGAAACTAGCCAAATCACAACATGGATTTCCACCTAGCCTCAGCACCACAACTGCCCTATTTATTTATTTATTTAGTCAGGAAGTCCTTCTACATGGCACACCTCATCATAAAAGGGTTCTCATCCAGGAAAAAAGAGGTAATTGTTCCCCTCTACTCGTCACCCATTAGACCCATTATAGAGTACAACGCCTCTTTTGGAATGTACCTCACAAGACATCTGCGGCAGCTGGAAAGGCCACAGAAGTACCTCACAAAGAGGATTACTGGCCTCAAACATATGCCCTACACTGACTGCCTCAAAAAACTCCAGCTTTACTCCGTAGCATATCGCCTACTCCGAGGTGATCTCTGCCTAACATATAAAGCTATGTCAAACCCAGAGCTGCTGGTCATACTACACCTAAAGAAATCACAATCCCTCCGAGCTACATGCTCTAGGGACCTAAACCTTGTCACCACAATAAACAGGACATGTTGGAGGGATAGATTCCTGTCCCAGAGACTTCCTATACTCTGGAACAAGCTACCCATCTATGTCAAGCAAAGTTCTTCATTAGCACTCTTCAAGAAAAATCTTGATGAGTGGATGGGAAATAGGAAATACACCCCAGGGATCACTTCTGTGTCTCTGCTGGACAGTGGCACAGGAAAATAACTTTCTTGGGTGGCATAAGCTATGGTACCTTGCTGGCTAGGCTTACATAGGCCCTTGGGCCGATAGCCTAGTACCTACCTATGAACCTATAAAAAAAGAAGGGCAACTTGTCTCCTCAATATTTCTAGATATGTCAAAGGCATTTGACACAGTATCCCACAAAAAGCTCTTACATGAGCTTGCACCCCTAGACATATCTAAAGGTGCCCTATCCTGATTCCAAAACTATCTTTCTGACCACCAGCAAAGCTGTCAAGTGGCAAAACAACTATTCCTCCGTACTAGCCTTAATTGTAGGTGCCCCACAAGGCTCAATACTAGGTTCACTTCTTTTCTCAATCTTAACAAACAAGCTCCATACCACAACCAGCCATGCCACTGTCATACAATATGCAGATGATTCCACTCTCATCTGTGCTGCACCCTTGATGTTACTGCTGCAAGGAATTTACAAAAATCCTTTTCAGATATTTAATCTTACCTATATATAGCTATCAGCATATTCTAAACCCTAACAAAATTAAATTCATGCTTTTTTTAACAACCATCACAAAACCAGCAATATTAGTCAACACTTTAAAATTACCTCCAATAGAACTAATCTCTCAAACCAAACTACTACATGTCACAACTGATAATAGCTTGAGATTTGATAAGCACATATCAGTTATCAAAAAAGCCCACATTAAATTAGGTTCCCTATATAGAATTAAGTCTTACCTTACCAACTCAGCCAGACAAGCTATTGCCCAGACCCACCTACTATCCCACACTACTATATGCCTCCCATATACCTACAAATCTCAGAAAAACTGACTAGAAATGTGCTGCCACAAAATCACCAAAATTGCCAAAAACCTACTACACAGAAGCCACTACTGCGTTGCTCTCCAACAACTCAAATGACTTGAACTACCCAATCTCCTGTCCTTTAACAAACTTATGCTAACACACTATCATATATCAACCAGATAAATTTCCAGCTCTCCGTAACCTAGTACAAACCAAAACCAATAACAGACCCCTAAGATCCTCTGACAAATTACTACTTAAATTTACAAAATCCAACAACAGCTTTGGCAATTCACTTTACTCAAGCTACATCTCCAAAGTATGGAATTCTATACCTCAGAATATACAGAACACAAGTAGCCATAATCGTTTCACTAACCTATTTAAGACTCCTCTAAAAGACAGCTGGTTATGCTCCTTCCCATCACCAGGCTGAGCAGAGTTTGTGGCTTCTCTCACAAACACCTTCCTTGTTCTTTACATCCATTCTTCCTAACTCCCCTTATCATCCTCCTATGTCCACCTACAAATTGTTTTAACCACACCTACAGCTATAAAAATTGCACATTTCTCTAATAGTCATACTTTTTTCCTGCCTTCTCTTCTGTATCCACTTGTATATCCTCTACACACACACTGCACAATGACTGTGATACAACCTGCAGCTACAACACTTTAACTCTATTCTTTGCTCTGTTTAGAGTGCGATCACTCATCCTTGATTAACTAATTATTATACACTCCTAATATATACCTGGCGAATTTATTTCTGTGGAAACGAACAGATGTCTCTACTGTGTTGTTCCTTGTAATTCATCTTTGTAAAAACTAACAGCTGTCTCTTTGTATTGTACCTTGAACTACTGTAAGGATTGTATTACTCATGATTTGATGTATTGAGCACTGTACTTTTTGTAATAATTGTACTGACTGTATGTGGAGCTTTTCTCCCCAGGCTGCCACTGAAAAGGGACAATTTTTGCCAATTCAGACTTCCCCGGTAAACAAATGTCAAATAAATTAAAAAAAATATATAGGCTTGACAATACTGCCTATGGAATGCTAATAGTTGTGATGGAAAGTGAAGAAATTATGGCCGATGTGTTATTCTTAAATATACTGCAACGTCCACACAAGCCATAGCAATACCAGTTTTATACTGATTTCAGCAAATACAATAACTTATACTATTTCTGTCACGTCAGATCAATGACTGTTGTTTGGCAGTGATAAATCACTTTTATCCACACAATTACTGACACACTACTGACTGTGTACACCTCAGACATTGGATTTTGGGAAAAATAACAGTCACAGTAATATACTTCAAGTCAGTTTCAAAAACGTACAGTAACTGCAGTAAAGTAGTCAATTTTACATCACACAAATGCACATTAGACCTGCAAACCTAAAGTTGCGACTGTTTAAATTGAACAAGTGATAAAAATAGCAGTTACTTTCATCCACAGACAGCCCCAACTCTCATCAAGCACTTATAGTCACTTCTCTGTACACTTCAGATATCTTATTGTGATAAAATAATTGTCATATAATGTATTTCATCTTTACTCCACATAGTTGACACATATTAAAATATCCCAGACTGTGTCATGGAAATCATATTAGTCCTGCACAGTCAGAATAAACAAACAGCAGCAGATTTCATTTTCATCCATAATAAGACTTAACAATTGTAACTAGTTTCCCTATGCTCATCTAAGATGACCAGGTCTTATAAAAAAGTAATAAGAATCACATATTAATGTATTAAAATAGTTGTCAAATAGCTAGGAATAAAGACTAAAATCAGGGATAGATTTTAAATATTGTTCTTATAACATTGCTAGAATATCAAGTTTTGCATTGGCATACACCTTCTTAAAGTCATGAATATGAAATCAAAAGTTAAAATTTGTCACTATTTATTGACTGCAAGTTGCAGCCTCACTAACTTACCTGAAAAACATACATTTTATAGGGAACAGACAAAAATTGAGGCAAAGTCAGGTACAATTTGTGACACTGGGGAAAACTAGGATAATATCGGGTTGGTTCCTTGTCAGATTTATTAAAAACAAAGTAAAAAAAAAAAACGTACATGGTACAAACAGGAACTGCTTAGATGCACTCCAATGTTTGCATTCAAATAGAGTTGCCACCTGTCACTCTTTGTGTAGGACAATCCATATTTAGGCATTGTGTCCTGCGAAAAAAAACATGAAAAATGTCAAATTTCCTGAGGTTTTAGGTAAAAATGTATTTGCTAATTTTCCTTTAATAGATGTGTAAAACAATTGTTTTATATTTAAAACTTAATATTTCAAATTGTGAAATAGTGTGCTTTTATTTTGCCCATTGCACTGGTTATGAGTATGGCTTGTCCTGCAAAACCTCAATTTTCCATAAAAATGTCACGCATTGAGCAGACAAAAAGATGACAACCCTATATTCAAATCTTCTCTTTGCCACCTTCAGTCTTCAGATACTGTTTCTAGTGGCACTGCAGCCATTACTCATCAGTATCGAAAGTTTCCTGGCTTTCAACTCAGTCATACCCACTGAAACCTAGACAATGAGTCACAGAGCCTTTGAGGCTTTAAAAGCTTTGTTATTCATTGTTTAGAATTTTGTGGATAAGAATGCAGTCAACTAAGATCAGATTATTTGTTGCATGGATTGTCATTGTTTGAGAAGGGTGGTAGTTGCATTTGGATGAATCTGTTTCAGTAACTGAGTGGTAAAGAACTGCCATGAAATGTATTAAACATTTTGCTTCCTTGATTTCATGTGGAGAAGTCTGTATCTCCTTTGTGGATATTGGTCCTGGTTACTAAATAACTGACAATTCATTCTTGTCCTGATGTTAGAGTTTACCAACCTTCATGGTCTTCTTGCTTACAAACCAGTGTCAGATAGTACTCCAACAAACCAGTGCCAGGTAGTACTCTAAAAAGCCAGTGTCAGATAATATTCCAACAAACCAGTGTCAGGCAGTTCTCTGAGAACGGGTCTGTCCATTCTTTAAGTAGGTGTTAGCCATATAATATCACAGTGTTCCCCTTTTGGTCATATTACTATTATGGAGTCATAGGTGCTGGGATGGGGTGGAAGTGGGCGTTAATTAAGAAAAATACTCTACCCAGGCTGACAAAGAAAGATCCCTGTCCTGTAGCTATTTCAGTATCTGGACATATACCTTTTAGCTGCTGTGGTATCTACTCACAAGTGCTGTGGCATCCTTTGTTGTGTAGTGGCTAAGCAGTCTGTGTTTTGTGTGGTATATTCTCAGTGTTGTTTAGAGTAAGTGAACATCTATGTAGTCATTTTAAAGTAGCAGCATCTCTCCTTGCTCTCTTTCACTGATATATTTATCCTGACATGACTGTAACCTGTAATTAACAGGATTAGATACTTCTGAAGTTTTACCCAAGATTATGCTACACAATAAATTTTGAGTCTGTGAACTTATTTGCAAACTGGTGTGATAACACCATCAGCATTCCTTAGTGCAAAGGGTTTATCTTGAGTTTTTCTCGTCTGTTATGCTGTTATGGTTTACAATGTCTGTGAACACCTGATTTCTATGGATTAATGATGCAATAGGACGTATATAAGGCTCTTTCATGAGGTGCTATGAAATATAGATTGCTTCTATCAAGGGTCATCTCAGAAATGTCAGGATTCAGCATAAGGTTGGCTAAGCAAGTTATTTTTTTTTATAAACATGTCAATTCATAATCTCATATGCAACTGCCCAATTTAAGACTGCATGTTGGGGGGTGCTGCACTCCTAAGTGTGTCAGCCTTTGGATGAGATGTTAAACAAAGGTCCCATTTGCTTGAATTGGTGGTAGCTCAGGTGAATGTAAAAGATCCCATGACACATATTATAAAGAGCAGGAGAAGTTCCCCAATGCCCTAGCCAAATTTTCCCTTGTAGTAGAAATCCCACCGTATGATCTCACCTGAAAAGAGAAAACTGGCCTAGTGGGACTAACCCAATCAAGAAAGGATAAATAAACAAATAAAATAAATAAAACAAAAATAAAACACCATACTGTAGTATTAAAAGGTCAATAACATTACATGCATATACACAGTATGTACAAGCATTTAGCAGTTCTCTTCTGCTTTACCTGTTATATCATGTAAGAAACAGTTTACACTACAATATCCCAAGACATTTAGGTGTTTGTAGAACAGGCTAGTTATATTTAGTTCCCATTACTGATTTGACCTGGACCTTCATGTAGCCATATGACATATTTAAATAAGAGGTGAACTATGTGAAGAATGTGTGTGTGTGTGTGTTTTGCTGATAAATTTACTAATACTCTACTTTTATTTTCATGATTTTTAATAAGGTTGCTATATTGTATTCTGGGCCTTCTTATGCTTCCAGTACAAGTTATTTTTATTTGTACTTTGGGAACTTATACAAACTGTTTCATGAGTAGTTAAGTACAAGCACTATGTAGTACAAATAAAATTTACATCCTCTACCCAACTAATTGAATTTTTTTGACTTGTCCTTATACGGGCTGGTAACATTTTATTATTATTATTATTATTTGTTTTTAAGAACGGAGTGTATTTGTAGAAAAACAGTAAGTACCAGACATAGAAAACTGACATTTTTATAAGTTACCCATTTACAAAAAGGGGTATGCATGCAAAGTACAACTAATTGTATAAACAGTTGAATGCCTTTTGTGCTTGCAGTGGCCTGCTGTCATAGATAGATAGATACAAGACATGCAGTCTAAGAGATCACTGGGGGAGGGGGGGGTCTAGATCAATTTCTTAATTAACTGAGAGCATTGTCTGGTTAAGAGACATTTTCAGAATTACACTGTAGGCAAACGGACGATGAGGGAGTTAAACTCTGGACTACAGGAAATAGCACATTAACAGCTCATATACTTTTTATTCAGTGCCATTTGCCAGACTATTATTTTTTGTTGTAAAGGTACTCAAATTATTTTCTTAAGAAACTTGGGAAATTAATTTTGTATCTGTTTTCGGTAATTAATGTAATAAAAACAATTACAATTAATTTTCTAAAGATTTCTATGTTGAACAACCTCTAATCTCATAGGATCATACTAGCTTGTTTTGTTTTAATGTTATTCACATATGTTTGTTAACCAAGAAAATATATTTTATTTGACCAGTTGAGTACATTATAAAACACATTAAGTAAACCAATCGTTTTTAATTTTTGTGCTGCTTATCGTGTATTTATACTATAAATGCATGGTTTGTAAGCATGAATGGATAGTATAAATATTTCTGTTTTATTTTTATTTTTTGTTTAAACACATTCAGAATGAATGAATGAATGAATGAATGAAGAAAAGAAGACAGTGTAGAAAGACCTCATTGTATTACTTTATTGTCTTCTTCTATTTCTTTACACTGTGTTTTTCTTTACACTGTGTTTTACTTGTATTCTGCTTTTAATTGCATATTAAAACTAGAAAGACACCACAGCTGTCTCTCTTGTGAATCACACAGAAATTCTTTTCCACCTTCCTACCATGGTGCTGTTGTGTTCTTAAACTCATCTGCCTTTCTAGTTGCCTACCCCTTGTGTGAATTTGACCACATATCTCATTCCCTCTCCCTTTTCATTGGCTGTTGTGAGTAAGCACAAAATTATCATTTTGTGAAATCACTCTCCTTCAACCATTCAAATTTATTGCCCATCCCACTGTATTCCATAGAACCAGAATACAAAGTACCAACCGCTTTTTCAATCTGTCATGCTCTTTTAAAATTAGTGGCTCTCCACTTAGACAGCTACAGCTTAAGTTATCCCCCTTTCATATCTAACGGCTTAGTGCACACTGAAGTTTAGGATATTAACCCATTTTCTACCTTACCTTTAAAATCTGCAACATCTATTGCAAGCCCACATTCTGCCTCTCAGAAGTCATCTTGGGATTAGTGCTTCTGTTTTCTCCTGGTGAGAGGAGTACAGGGACATTATTTCCTGGAGACTGCTGATCACTGAAAAGCCTAATAACTGCTTCATAGGTGACAGCTTGGAATTTGGGGTTATATTCTGCTTCTGGTGAGAGAAGGAGCAGATCACATTGATTCCTGACTCTTTCTGTTTGGCAGTGAGTGTCTGTGCTTGACGTTTCAGATTGGTCTGGTTGCTATTCAAGGCATTTACCAGAAAAAGGCTACAACAAGCCTACAGACCTTTGCATCATCTGGGACAAGATTGTGCATCACCAAAAAGGCTGTGGCCTGCTTCTCATCTTGGGATTGGTGCTAATGTTTTGCTTCTGCAGCAGAGTGAAGCTATGGTGAAACCAGCACTAGTGGTAGCTTAGTAGCTAGGCAGTAGCCATTCATGCGACTCCCCTCTTTTCATCATTCTTGACATCTAATTCTTTTTTTCAGTAAGTACTGGTTGATTTGTTTCCAACTCCAGAATATCTGCCTAAATACTTCATCCTTCAATTTTTAGGGTCTTCTTCTTAGATTCCTCTCAAGTGATTGCCAGTGCCCTATATAGACACAGACACCTTGAGTGACACTTTTCCTGTAAAAGCAAGATTGATATTTCACCGATACCTAGTTGCACACGACAACTAGTTTGCAGTGACAATCACTAACCCTTGAGTTGCAAACTGGATACTCCTAACATTGCTTTATATTATTACTCCAACTGGCTAATCAATAAAAAAGCATCTGTTGTCATGGTTATGAACTTTCCCACTATCTCCATTACCAGCTTGGTGAATATGGGCATCCTGAGGCAATGTAGAAATTGCCTCCGGTTTACTGACAACCAGTTACTCCTCAAACAAACTGATATGATATGTGAGAGATTTATTTACACAATGTCACTGGAAGCAAAGCTCTCACATAAAAGTACTCCTAATGTCATTGAGGTTGTTAGTATATACACACTACACCCATCACACACAATTCAAAGCAGACATATAGACCCATATATGCTGAGGCACTTAATGTATCCTGTCTAAACCCCAAAGACCTTCTAGATGACGTACACATAACAAATACCCTCAGCAGCCCCCGAATGTATTCTTTCAAAACAACACCCACATCAACACATACAGCCACATCTCATGGAGCCTCTGCTTCTAAGCCCATAAGGCAAACCACCACACAATCCAACATTCTGGTCATTGGTGACTCCATCATGAGACACACTGATGTTCCTCTCACCAGGCTGAGTAAGGAGAAAGTCATGGTCAGTTGCTTATCAGGGGCTAGGATCTGCCACATTATGCATGCAGTCAGGTCATTGGACCATGTGTACCAGTATGGTTCAGTCATAGTACATGTCATTGTAAATGTCGAGACATACCTCCCTATACTATATGAAGAGAGACATCATGGAGCTCTCAGAATATGTGTTCCAGGCTGATATGTGCCTAGCATTGAGCAGCATTTTACCTTCTCCAAGGATGATGCCACAATATGAACAAAAGATGACTGACTTTAACAATTGGCTTAGTTTCTGGTGTCATTTAAAGGAGGTGCAATATTTGTCAGCATGGAAGGAGATGGTCAACAGACCATGCTGCTTCTCAGGGATAGTCTGCACCTCTTCCCTCTAGACTTTTGAATATTATCTAAAAGATTGTCTTAATGCCAGTTTTATTTGTAAACAGTGGTTTTATACATATATTGTTTTTATATATATATATATATATATATATATATATTGGTTTTATTAAATTTGCCTAGTATATTAAAGCTTTTAAGTTAATAGGCACTAGTACTTTAATTGCATAAAAACTGTTTGCTAATTATGGAAATGTGTTAATTATGAGTGTATTTAAAACTTGAATCACATGGAGTGTAATTGAAGTCTGAAGAAGCGTTGGAAGAACGTGAAAGCGCTTACTGTTTTTGGTGCCACTTGTTCAAATAAAGGAGTTTTATTATCGCAACCGCATTGGTTTCTTGACAGCGTTTGGTGCACCATTGGAGTATTTGCTTTTCTACGGAGTGTTCTTTTTATCCAAGGTGCTTAACTCTACAGGAATATTTTTGATCATTGTGTGAGTTTGTTTTTCCTGTGGAGCCAATGGCTGTTGAACCTACAACCGAGAGTAATTGTTGCACATCGAGACCTGAAAAGGCTTTCAGCTTGAATGGTTTAATTGAAATGATTTTGAATCTGCTATTGAAGCTGACTAAGAAGGATTTATCAAACAGTGGTTCTGATAATGTGAATCGGAAACATGGCATGGATGTTATTTTAATAACAAGGCGGCTAGAGAGTAAATTATACAAGCTAAAAAGTATTCAGTGGCAAAAGCTGCATATGGAAGCTTGTTTAAGCTTCCGATTGGTTCCTAGAGGATTAAGGATCCTTAAAATGCCTACCTTCGGAACCACGTATCCGGAGTTATTGACCAAGTGGCAGAAGTTAAATATGGACACGAGCTTTGGCTATGTGAAACTTTTAATTGAGCAATACTGTTTAATAGAAGAAGCACTAATGACTGAGATAAATGCCATTGAATTTGAACTCAAAAATTTGTTGGGCGAGAATGAACTCAACTTGCTATATGATGACCTAAAATCTACGTTATTTTCTATAGATAATAAGTCCCTTCAAGACAAAAAAAGGAAGTTGGAAAGGGACTTTATAGACTTTCAAAAAGGCCAAGTGTTCTCCTGGCTGAATGATAGGAAGAACACTCACTCTAACAACAAAACGAACAATGCCAATTAGGCTCCAACTAAACGCATTGAAAGGGGCGTTTCAATGACACAGCAGATAGTCCAGCCGGTGACATCAGCATCTGAGGCTATGACTAACGTTGAACCTCCCACTCTACAAGATCTCAATATGGGTACTGTGATGATGGAACAAACGGCGAACAAAAAGTGACAAGTTACCATTGAAGCAATGATACATTCCAATAGAGAAGGAAATGTGTCAGCAAAGAATGATTCAAAGTCTATGGAACAATGTAATACGAGGGATGTACATAGGAAGCCATTTGCTACTGGTGCTGTTGCAGTGAACTTTGATAATGAAGTTTTTGTGGAAGCAGCAGCCTTTCCATCTTTTCCACTTCCCATTCAACAGTTCGAGCGGAAGATATGGTCGCCCCAGCACAGAGTGAGGAAAAGGAAAAGTACAGAGGAAGTGTACGAACAACAGAAAAAGGCATTGAAACCGATAAACAAGGTTTAGTCGTTAATATTTCCAGGTATGAACTTAATCAACATGAACTCTCAGTCCTCAACAGAGGGCTGAACTTTATACCATCTAGTTTTTCAGATGTTACTGACATAATAGTTGATATCAAGATGTTCACCAGGAACATAGCATTGAAAATGATGTATGGTGTTTCAGATACTATGGGTAAAGAATGTAATTATGCTTTTAAGAAGCCTTCTACTTATATGCCGCAATTGCATCCGTTATTGGATGTCTTTGAGCGTGCCTGTGAAAGTGACCTAATTGACCTTTATAATAGCAATAATGTTAAACCAGAGTTTTTCAATATGACTAAAGAGGAGAAAAAAGCAGTTTCTGATTTACAAAGCAATAACAATATTGTCATACGACAGGCAGATATAGGGGGTGCTGTGGTGATTATGGACAAAGAGATGTATAAATGCAAAATTGAAAATATGTTAGCGGATGAAGACACCTATTACCTCTTAAGTAGAAGTTCATTGAATAACTTGATAAAAGGTGTTTATGGTCATCTTTATGATCTTTTTTTAAGTAATGTTATAGATGCAGATTTATACAAATACTTTCTGATAGAGGATCCATTGATCCCAACGTTTATGGGCCTCCCTAAAATTCATAAAGTGCTCCTTGACCCCCCACTCAGACCAATCGTTTCCAGCAAAGGCTGGCTAATGGAATCATTGTCTATATTTCTCGACAAACAATTCAAACCGATTGTTAACAACACAGGTTATATAATAAAGGACACGCAACAATTTTTAGAAGATCTAGCTTTGTCGAACAGTCATACACCCATTAAAGAAAATTATATTTTTGTAACTCTTGACGTTAGATCATTGTTTACGTCCATACCTAACAGCATTGGCATAGAGTATGTGAGACTTTTTCTTTTAGAAAAGGGAGTCACCAATAACAAGGTTATACAGTGGATGTTACTGTTAGAAATAGTACTAGAGAACAATGTTCTATTGTATGAAGACATGTATTTCCTACAGAAAAAGGGAGTAGCGATGGGTACTCCATGCGAAAACTCATACGCCAACTTAGTGTTGGCATACTGGGAAGGATCTTATGTCTTCAACAAAATGTCCTTTGCTGAGCATATAAAATATTATTGTCGATTTGTAGATGATGTGTTTTTTGTGTGGAGAGGGAGCGAACAAGAATTGTGTGAATTTGTAACATATTTAAATAGTACAACAAATTTTCTTGTCTTTGAGAGTGCGCATTCATGTACCACCATAGAATTTCTTGACGCGAAGTTAACAAAAGCGTTGAATAGGATAGACACTGAAGTTTACAAGAAGCCATGTTGGAGGAACAACCTCCTGCACCAGAATAGCATGCACCCCAGACATATTTATTCTAATGTTGTGAAAAATCAGGCACTTAGGGTGTCGAAATTAACAACACACGAAACAGCTTTTAAACAACAGCAAGATAAATTAGTGGAAAACTTTACACAAAGAGGCTATAATAAGGCTGAGACACAAGACACTATATTATCATGCGGCAAATTAAGAGCACATAAAGGCAAACCGTTCTTTCATAGAGCAACAGAAGTAAACACCATAGAAAGAGAAGTACAAAAGAAAGAGAAGAATAGATTGATCATTCCTTTTACAAATAGAAATGGACACATCAGAAAAATAATAGAGAACAACTGGAAATTGTTGGTAATGGATGACAAGATCAAAACCTTAGTTGATGAGACACCGAACATAGCCTACAAGAATATGAAATCTTTAAAAAGGCTTTTATGTTATGAACAAATGGAAATAAAATCCATACAATCACAGAGAATGGGGACATTTGCTTGTCGCACTTGCAATCAGTGTAGATATATAGCTGAAGGCAATACTTTCCTACATCCCCATACAGGGTATACTTACACATTTAGACATCATGCAGACTGCAGAACGAAAGATTTAGTGTATTTAGCACAATGCCAACTTTGTGAAAAGTATTATGTAGGGAAGACCAACAGAACACTACGTGAATGCATTAGGTTCATAGGTTCATAGGTTCATAGATTAGTACTAAGCTAACTGCTCTTGCAAGCCATTTTAAGCCTAGTCAATTATCCCTTGTGAGACTCAAACCCTGCACCTTGTGTTTATAAGGCAAACACCTTAACCATTAGGCCTCCTTCCCATATATATATGCAGTTAACAAAGAAAACACTACTAACGCCCTAGCAAGGCATATCATGGAATATGGGTCAACACATAGTTTTAAGTTTAGAGTGTTAGAATTAGTAAGAAAAAACAATAGGCTAGGGAACATGAAGAATCACACTGAAGAGATAGAAAGCAAGTGGATTATTAGGCTACAAGCACATAAATATGGACTAAATGATAAAATAACATTAAAACCATTTTTGGCAGCTAGGTCTCTCAAACACTAATACAAAGTGTATTGTCATATGCATAAAAACATTAGTTAGGTGCGTTCTTAGACAAGATAAAGTCACATTAATGCCAGTTTTATTTGTAAACATTGGTTTTATACATATATTGTTTTTTTATATATATATATATATTGGTTTATTAAATTTGCCTAGTATATTAAGGCTTTTAAGTTAATAGGCACTAGTACTTTAATTGCATAAAAACTGTTTGCTAATTATGGAAATGTGTTAATTATGAGTGTATTTAAAACTTGAATCACATGGAGTGTAATTGAAGTCTGAAGAAGCGTTGGAAGAACGTGAAAGCGCTTACTGTTTTTGGTGCCACTTGTTCAAATAAAGGAGTTTTATTATCGCAACCGCATTGGTTTCTTGACAGCGTTTGGTGCACCATTGGAGTATTTGCTTTTCTAAAAGATTGTCTTCCCCCATAGTGCCTTTTTTAGGCAATGCCAAACTGAAAGTACTTCCGACATAGCAAATCAAAACCAAAAAAATCTAAAGGTATTACTGCTCAATGCTAGAAGCTTAAACAAAAAAACTCCACTCCCTAGAAGCTCGCTTCATCCTATAGAATGCTGACGTCTGTGCAGTCACTGCAACATGGTTTAAAGCCACTGAGATCACACTGACAGTCCAAGGGTATAATGCCTTCCACACAGTTTGACCAGGTACTACACAGACAGGGACTAAAGGAGGAGGTGTCTTGATTTACATCAAAAATAAATATAACTCAAGGCTGTTCAAACAGGACAATGCACTTGAGCTACTCCATGTTCAAGTCATCAATAGGCAAAATCCAATACCACTTCCTTGCAAGCTATAGGCCCCCTCTATGACCCTGGAAACCCATACCATGTATTTAAATGTACTGGAAACACTCACCATCCAATCAAATACCATATTATGGGTGACTTTAATTACCCCACTATTAAACGGGAATCCTATATGACACCAAACATATAGGTACAGAGATTACTGGATTTTGTAAACACAAACTCCCTGGACCAGATTGTCAATACACCAACCAGGGAGGCAGCCATACTGGATCTGGTCTTCACTAATATGGGAGGGTGCTGCACAACCCCTAGTCTAATGTCTTTGCTGGTAAAGTCAGACTACAAAATGGTCTTCTCTGAAGTAAAAATAAAACCTGGAACCCCAGCTAACCCTGGAATATTCAGGAACTACTCTATGGCTAACTTCCTGCTATTAAGTGATAACCTGGCAAAATTTCAAGCCCCCATACACCCTGAAAACAATACTGCCTATGCAGAACTGTTCACAGAAACACTAAACAAATGTGTTAATAGCTGCATAGAGGCAGCTGTACACACCAGGTAAAAGTACAGAACTAACTAAAAAAAACAAGCCGCCCTGGTGGAATCACAAAATCAGTAGGCTGCATAACAGAAGGAAGAAAATCATGGCAAAAATTTGGAAGTGCAGCACCCTGAAGGATAAAAACACTCTCAACCAACTAAACAAACAATCAAGAGGACAAATAAAGTCTACCAAAGCCAAAGTTGAGGTAAATTTGGCCTCCCAGGCCAAGAACAACCACAAGGCATTCTTTAGCTATGTCTGCAACCTCCAAGGCAATACACAATTATGTGCAGAGCTCATTGTAAATGGAGCCACCTATACTGAGCCAGAAGATATAGCAAACCTACTGGTCAACAAATTAATCTCCAACTTTGCCCCTCTCTCCCCCTCAAACTTCCCTCAGGAGATATCATCAAATATAACTTCCCTGCTATCACTAGGGAACAGGTCCTTAATGCTGTCTCTAAGGCCAAGAACACTGCATTAATGGGCCCAGACAATATCCCATGATGCCTTCTAAATAGCATGAAACATGACCTATCAGGGTCTCTGGAACTGGTATTTAACTGTAGCCTCCAATCAGACTTCATGCTTCATGAATGGAGAATGGCAATAGTCATCCCTCTGCACAAAACTATAGACCCATAGGTTGCACTAGTCTTATATGCAAAGCCATGGAAAGAATTATCATGGAAATGATCAATAATGATATAGTAAACATCCAAACACTGGATCTAACCCAGTTTGGTTTAATCAAGGGCGGGT